>NC_052146.1:312288372-312521655 GCF_902713615.1 Scyliorhinus canicula
GAGACAGAGATAAGCTGCAGAGCTGGGCTGACAGGTGGCAAATGGAGTTTAATGCAGAAAAGTGTGAGGTGATTCATTTTGGAAGGAGTAACAGGAAGGGGCTGGTTTAGCACACTGGGCTAAATTCTGGCTTTTAAAGCAGACCAAGCAGGCTAGCAGCACGGTTCGATTCCCGTACCAGCCTCCCCGAACATGCGCCGGAATATGGCGACTAGGGGCTTTTCACAGTAACTTCACTGAAGCCTATTTCTGACAATAAGCGATTTTTCATTTTCATTTTTCAGGAAGACAGTACTGGGCTAATGGTCAGATTCTTGGTAGTGTGGATGAGCAGAGAGATCTCGGTGTCCATGTACATAGATCCCTGAAAGTTGCCACCCAGGTTGATAGGGTCGCTAAGAAGCCGTACGGTGTGTTAGTTTTTATTGGTAGAGGGATTAAGTTTCGGAGCCATGAGGTCATGTTGCAGCTGTACAAAACTCTGGTGCGGCCGCATTTGGAGTATTGTGTGCAGTTCTGGTCGCCACATTATGGGAAGGATGTGTAAGCATTGGAAAGGGTACAGAGGAGATTTACCAGAATGTTGCCTGGTATGGAGGGAAGATCTTGTGAGGAAAGGCTGAAGGACTTGAGAGTGTTTTCGTTAGAGAGAAGAAGGTTAAGAGGTGACTTAATTGAGGCATACAAGATGATCAGAGGATTAGATAGGGTGGAATGCCCTGCCTGCAACAGTAGTGGACTCGCCAACATTAAGGGCATTTAAATGGTCATTGGATAGGCATATGGACGATAAGGGAATAGTGTAAATGGGCTTTAGAGGGGTTTCACAGGTCGGCGCAACATCGTGGGCCGAAGGGCCTGTACTGCGCTGTAATGTTCTATGTTCTAATACATGCTCTGAGATTCTGACAGCTCCACATGCTATAAGATTGGCTTGATCAGTAACCTTGTAAATAGGGCCCAAGTCATTTGCTCACCTTGCAACCTTGATGTTGAAAAAGGGCGCATCAGACTCATCCTGCAGGTTAATGGCTACCCTAATCAGATCATTTCGCACTCTATATCGCGCAAACTGATGAACGGACCCAAGGAGACACATCCTGAGTGAGACACATCGAGAGTGGGATTACAACTTGGTAATTTGGTGCAGTGAGGTAATTCAGTGCAGAGTGAGAGAAGGTGCTTTTTAACCCTGGTAAGTGACTGGTAAGTAGTTTTTCTTTTCATTGTCTAATTTATTTATTTTATTTTGAAATTGTTGTTGTATAAGTTTACCTAAGGTTTAAGACATGGCAGGAGATCCCAGACCCGTGTCATGCTCCTCGTGTGCGATGTGTGAGCTCAGGGACACGTTCACTGTCCCTGGCTCTTTCACGTGCAAGAAGTGTGTTCAGTTGCAGCTCTTGTTAGACCGCTTGACGGCTCTGGAGCTGCGGATGGACTCACTTTGGAGCATCCGCGATGCTGAGGAGGTCGTGGATAGCACGTTTAGCGAGTTGGTCACACCGCAGGTGAAAATTAATGAGGGAGATAGAAAATGGGTGACCAAAAGAAAGAGCAAGAGTAAGAAGGCAGTGCAGGTGTCCCCTGCGGTCATCTCCCTGCAAAACAGATATACCGCTTTGGATACTGTTGAGGGAGATGGCTCACCAGGGGAAGGCAGCAGAGGCCAGGTTCATGGCACCGTGGCTGGCTCTGCTGCACAGCAGGGCAGGAAGAAAAATGGCAGGGCTATAGTGATAGGGGACTCAATCTTAAGGAGAATAGACAGGCGGTTCTGTGGACGCAATCGAGACTCCAGGATGGTATGTTGCCTCCCTGGTGCAAGGGTCAAGGATGTCTCGGAGCGGCTGCAGGACATTCTGGGGGGGGGGGGGAGGGTGAACAGCCAGCTGTCGTGGTGCACATAGGCACCAACGATATAGGTAAAAAACGGGATGAGGTCCTACAAGCGGAATTCAGGGAGTTAGGAGTTAAACTAAAAAGTAGGACCTCAAAGGTAGTAATCTCAGGATTGCTACCAGTGCCACGAGCTAGTCAGAGTAGGAATGTCAGGATAGATAGGATGAATGCGTGGCTCGAGAGATGGTGCAAGAGGGAGGGATTCAAATTCCTGGGGCATTGGGACCGGTTCTGGGGGAGGTGGGACCAGTACAAAGCGGACGGTCTGCACCTGGGCAGGACTGGAACCGATGTCCTAGGGCGGGTGTTTTCTAGAGCTGTTGGGGAGGGTGTAAACTAATGTGGCAGGGGGATGGGAACCAATGCAGGAAGTTGGAAGGTAATAAAACAGGGACAGAAGCAAAAGGAAGTAAGGGGAAAAGTGCAAGGCAGAGAAGACACAGTCAAAAATCAAAAAGGGCGACAGTACAAGGTACAGTGACTGAGGGGATCTCAGTGAATAGGCCCAGTAATAACAAAAGGAATAAAACTGGATATGTTAAGATTCAAAACAGAGGTAAAAAAACCAACATAAGTGTACTTTACCTGAATGCTCGTAGTATTCGGAATAAAGTAAATGAGTTGATGGCACAAATCATCGTAAATGACTATGATTTAGTGGCCATTACTGAAACATGGTTAAAGGATGGTCACGACTGGGAGTTAAATATCCGAGGGTATCAAACTTCGGAAGGACAGAGTGGATGGTAAGGGAGGTGGTGTTGCTCTGTTATTTAAGGATGACATCCGGGCAATAGTAAGGGATGACATCGGTGCTATGGAGGATAAGGTTGAATCCATTTGGGTGGGAATCAGGAATAGTAAGGCGAAAAAGTCACTGATAGGAGTAGTCTATCGGCCACCAAATAGGAACGTTATGGTGGGGCAGGCAATAAACAATGAAATAACTGATGCATGTAGAAATGGTACAGCAGTTATCATGGGGGATTTTAATCTACATGTCGATTGGTTTAACCAGGTCGGTCAAGGCAACCTTGAGGAGGAGTTTATAGAATGTATCCGCGACAGTTTCCTAGAACAGTATGTAATGGAACCTACGAGGGAACAAGCGGTCCTAGATCTTGTCCTGTGTAATGAGACAGGATTGATTCATGATCTCATAGTTAGGGATCCTATCGGAAGGAGCGATCGCAATATGGTGGAATCTAAAATACAGATGGAGGGTGAGAAAGTAAAATCAAATACTAGTGTTTTGTGTTTAAACAAAGGAGATTACAAGGGGATGAGAGAAGAACTAGCTAAGGTAGACTGGGAGCAAAGACTTTTTGGTGGAACAGTTGAGGAACAGTGGAGAACCTTCCAAGCGATTTTTCACAGTGCTCGGCAAAGGTTTATACCAACAAAAAGGAAGGACGGTAGAAAGAGGGAAAATCGACCGTGGATATCTCAGGAAATAAGGGAGAGTATCAAATTGAAGGAAAAAGCATATAAAGTGGCAAAGATTGCTGGGAGATTAGAGGACTGGGAAATCTTTAGGGGGCAACAGAAAGCTACTAAAAAAGCTATAAAGAAGAGTAAGATAGAGTATGAGAGTAAACTTGCTCAGAATATAAAAACAGACAGTAAAAGTTTTTACAAATATATAAAACAAAAAAGAGTGGCTAAGGTAAATATTGGTCCTTTAGAGGATGAGAAGGGAGTTTTAATAATGGGAAATGAGGAAATGGCTGAGGAACTGAACAGATTTTTTGGGTCGGTCTTCACAGTGGAAGACACAAATAAAATGCCAGCGACTGATAGAAATGAGGCTATGACAGGTGAGGACCTTGAGAGGATTGTTATCACTAAGGAGGTAGTGATGGGCAAGCTAATGGGGCTAAAGGTAGACAAGTCTCCTGGCCCTGAAGGAATGCATCCCAGAGTGCTAAAAGAGATGGCTAGGGAAATTGCAGATGCACTAGTGATAATTTACCGAAATTCACTAGACTCTGGGGTGGTCCCGGTGGATTGGAAATGAGCAAACGTGACACCACTGTTTTAAAAAAGGAGGTAGGCAGAAAGCAGCAAATTATAGGCCAGTGAGCTTAACTTTGGTAGTAGGGGAGATGCTGGAATCTATCATCAAGGAAGAAATAGCGAGGCATCTGGATAGAAATTGTCCCATTGGGCAGACGCAGCATGGGTTCATAAAGGGCAGGTCATGCCTAACTAATTTAGTGGAATTTTTTGAGGACATTACCAGTGCAGTAGATAACGGGGAGCCAATGGATGTGGTATATCTGGATTTCCAGAAAGCCTTTGACAAGGTGCCACACAAAAGGTTGCTGCGTAAGATAAGGATGCATGGCATTAAGGGTAAAGTAGTAGCATGGATAGAGGATTGGTTAATTAATAGAAAGCAAAGAGTGGGGATTAATGGGTGTTTCTCTGGTTGGCAATCAGTAGCTAGTGGTGTCACTCAGGGATCCGTGTTGGGCCCACAATTGTTCACAATTTACATAGATGATTTGGAGTTGGGGACCAAGGGCAATGTGTCCAAGTTTGCAGATGACACTAAGATGAGTGGTAAAGCAAAAAGTGCAGAGGATACTGGAAGTCTGCAGTGGGATTTGGATAGGTTAAGTGAATGGGCTAGGGTCTGGCAGATGGAATACAATGTTGACAAATGTGAGGTTATCCATTTTGGTAGGAATAACAGCAAACGGGATTATTATTTAAATGATAAAATATTAAAGCATGCCGCTGTGCAGAGAGACTTGGGTGTGCTAGTGCATGAGTCACAGAAGGTTGGTTTACAGGTGCAACAGGTGATTAAGAAGGTAAATGGAATTTTGTCCTTCATTGCTAGAGGGATGGAGTTTAAGACTAGGGAGGTTATGTTGCAATTGTATAAGGTGTTAGTGAGGCCACACCTGGAGTATTGTGTTCAGTTTTGGTCTCCTTACTTGAGAAAGGACGTACTGGCACTGGAGGGTGTGCAGGGGAGATTCACTAGGTTAATCCCAGATCTGAAGGGGTTGGATTATGAGGAGAGGTTGAGTAGACTGGGACTGTACTCGTTGGAATTTAGAAGGATATGGGGGGATCTTATAGAAACATTAAAAATTATGAATGGAATAGATAGGATAGATGCGGGCAGGTTGTTTCCACTGGTGGGTGAAAGCAAAACTAGGGGGCATAGCCTGAAAATAAGGGGAAGTAGATTTAGGACTGAGTTTAGGAGGAACTTCTTCACCCAAACGGTTGTCAATCTATGGAATTCCTTGCCCAGTGAAGCAGTTGAGGCTCCTTCATTAAATGTTTTTAAGATAAAGATAGATTTTTTTTTGAAGAATAAAGGGATTAAGGGTTATGGAGTTCGGGCCGGAAAGTGGAGCTGAGTCCAGAAAAGATCAGCCATGATTTCATTGAATGGCGGAGCAGGCTCGAGGGGCCAGATGGCCTACTCCTGCTCCTAGTTCTTATGTTCTTATGTTAAGAACCCAAATACTCTAAATTTGTAAAACTGAGGAAATTTACTACACCACAGGAGTGATAACACTGACAAATAGGTCAGTGACCTTTTATCTTAAAACAAACTTTAATGTGAATCAGAGGATTAACCACATTAGCAACAAAGAAATTATGTTCCTTTACAAAGCCAATTCTTTTAAAGTTATGATGCCCTCTTCAACTATAACTAGTCAGTTTTAACTCTGTGATGGGCGTTCATGTACAAGCCAGCAGACTGGAAGCTCAAACTTCACTCCAGAGGCACCAGCAAATAATCCAGACGAACACTTCAATTAGCAGTGTTGCACTGCTGGTGGTACCAGAGGAGACATTCAACCAAAATACCCAGCTGTCTTTCTTTTGCAAAAGGTCCCACGCACCATTCAAGCAGCGGCCGAGTTCTCAAAGTTGGCCTCATCGATGTCTCAACCAACACGGAAAACAACTATTCAGGTCATTTATTAAATCACTATTTGTGGAACTTAGTGCACAAAGTGGCTCATGCATTCCTTGACATTTCAAAAGTGAAGGGCTTTAGGACGTTAAAGGTGCAATATAAAATAAATGCAATCTCTTTACTTCCATTCCTGGTGGTATCCTAGTCTATTTTGGCTGTCCCCTTGCTACAATGGGTGGACACAGTGCACTAGATTATGGCTGAACCAATATAGATCGCTTTCTTTTAACATGGGACCCAGCCCGCTCTGTTTATTCATCTTGAGAACCACCAGCCCGCTCGGCTCAGCCTAGCCTGGGGACGGCCTGTGATGTAAAAATTAAACGGTTAAAACGTCTGCCCGTTCGCCCGTCCAATTCAAAACCAACACTAGGTATCCAGGAAGTGAGAACAGCAGCGAATGTGGTTGTCAAGGAGCCCTTGGCAGGAGAGAGGATGCTGTGTACAATCGGCTGCTGGCAATTATCAACAACATTACCCAACAACTACAGAGACTTTTGTGTAATAAAACATCACAAGGTGCTTCAAAGGAAATTAAATATGAATAGTATATCGAATGTATAAAACAAAATGAGAGCAAAATGCTGCTGATAAAATAATCTTTACTGTCACAAGTCATCTTACATTAACACCACAATGAAGTTACTGTGAAAATCCCCCAGTCGCCACACTCCGGCGCCTGTTCGGGTACACAGAGGGAGAATTCAGAATGTCCAATTCACCTAACAGCACGTCTTTTGGGACTTGTAGGAGGAAACCGGAGCACCTGGAGGAAACCCACGCAGACACGGGGAGAGCGTGCAGACTCCGCACAGACAGTGACCCAAGCCGGGAATTGAACCTGGGACCCTAGCGCTATGAAGCAACATTGCTAACTACAATGCTACTGTGCCGCCCCTGTGATGCCAGGGATCTGAAATAAAACAGGAAATGCTGGGGAAAAATTCAGCAGGAGCTGGCAGCATCTGTGGAGAACTAACGTTCCCAGTCCAATTTGACTCTTACTCAAAACTCTTCAAATAAAATGATACCCAGCCACATAAGGAGATATTAGATCAGGTGATCCAAAAGCTCGATCAAAGAGATGGTTTTTAAGAAGTGTCTCAGGGGGATAGAGAGAGGATTAGGGAGGGAATTCTAGAGCACTTGAAGGCATAGCCATGCACCAACAATGGAGCAATTAAAATTGGGGGTGCTCAAAGGGACAGTGAAGGAGCATAAGTATCTCGGAGAGTTGTAGCACCCTTCACCACCTGTTACCAACAGTTAGAACCTACTGTAGTACCAACATTTATATGTTACCCCACTATTTAGAAAGGGAGTGAGAGAAAAAATGAAGAATGACAAGTTAGCCTGGCATCACTAGTGGGGACGATGCTGGAGTCTATTATAAAAGACTGTGATAACACAATGTTTGGAAAACATTAATGACATTGGACAAAGCCAGCTTGGTTTATGAAAGGCAGTGCCCAACCAGTCCAGCTTTGACAAAGGATCATCTCGACGAAACATTAGCTCTTTTCTCTCCCGACAGATGCTACCAGACCTGCAGAGATTTTCCAGCATTTTCTCTTAATAATAACTTAACACAAGCAGGCTTCAATGAAGTTACTGTGAAAAGCCCTGAGTCACCACATTCCGGCGCCTGTTCGGGGAGGGCGGTACGGTAATCGAACCAGCGCTGCTGGCCTTGTTCTGTATTACAAGCCAGCTGTTTAGCCCACTATGCTAAACCATCTCCCTGATTGATTGAGCCCTCTTTGGTTGATTATCAGTCAGTGCACCCAAAACACCTGATGGCAGGGGACATGTGGATTTCTCTAATTGATAGTAGTTCTGTTCTCAGTACAGCTGGTGAGATCCTTTCTTCCTGACCGTCGGATTGCTGTGAAGGAGTAGCTTCACGCTGTGATAGCACAGCTTTGTTAATTGTAAATATATGTCTGCAGTTGTGCCAGTATATTTGGTTGTTCACTTCCAGCATGTATGATCGAGGTGACAGTTTCTCTCTGCATGTCCCAGGTTTCCACGTGGGTTGAATCCTTTTGAGAGTGTTGAAGGTTTGAACCCTGACTGATTCCCCAATGCTCAGCTCTGGTAATGGTTTGACAAGCTTATCAAACCGAAATTTAGTGTTCTGCTGTTTCACCTTCATCTTTTCATTCACGCCTGTTATTACTTCTGGATTTCAATTACTTCTTTGCAACTGGAAGAGTACATTGCACGCGCCGTGAATGACGAAACTGCTTTCCAATGCCTCCAGTTGTATGTTTCTCCACTCAAGAATTGTCTTGTATACTGCGGGATTTGCTCGATTTCTTTATAATTCTTTATAATTCCTTTGGCGATTTTCACTGCCACCTCAGCCTTTCCATTCAACTGAGGATAGAGGAGATGATGTATCGTGTTGAATTTCCCAATCCTTTGTATTCTGAATTCTTCTGAAGTGGGTTTGCATGCATTCTACTATTTTTCCTGTCATCATTGAAGTCACTGGTCTAACTCCCAGTAGTCAGGATAGTAATCAACAATGACGAGATAATCCATTCCTGTTATAACTAAGAGATCTACTTCCAGTTTCATTCATGATCTGTTTGGGTTTCATGTATCGTTAATGACTCGTTTATCTTGGTACTCACTACAAGTGCAGCACTGGCCATTGTGGTCTTTAGGGATGGACAATAAATGCTGGCCTACCATGAATGTCCACATCCCATAAATTAATTTAAAAAAAATTCATTGCTCATGTTTGGCCAGTGGAGCGCTTCTCTATTTTAGCAGATTTGATTCAATTCCTTGATGGCTTGCACGGATGCACTTTAGTATCTCTCCTGTCATCTCCATAGGGACAGTGACTTTAATTCCTTTTTTGAAGATTTCATCTTGGGTTGTCAAGTCATCTCAGTACACCCACTAGACTCTTCTGACCTCAGGTATGTCCTTGATGCTCTCAGGCCATCCTTCCATCACTACTTTTTGTAACACTTGAAGTATTGTGTAGTTGACTTTGTTTGAGCAATATGCTTGTCAGTCTAGGGAAGGTTCACTAGATTGATCCCTGAGATGGAGAGGTTTTTTATGAGGAGCGGGTTAGTTAGACCTGTGCTTATTGGAGTGTAGAAGAATGAGAGGTGACATTATTGAGATACATCGGACTCTCAGGGGGACTTGACATGGTATATATTCATAGAATCATGGAACTAAAGTGCAGAAGGAGACCTTGAAATCGTGACCCCTTGTAATTGACACCCCCACTATTGGAAAAAGCATGTTTCTATCCACCCTGTCCATACCTCTCATAATTTTGTAGACCTCAATCAGATCTCCCCTCAATCTCCGTCTTTCCAATGAATACAATCCTAATCTACTCAACCTACTTAATCCACTCTGCCTATACCCCTCATAATTTTGTAGACCTCTTATCAGGTCGCCCCTCAACCTCCGTCGTTCCAGTGAGAACAAACCGAGTTTATTCAACCTTTCCTCATAGCTAATGCCCTCCATACCAGGCAACATCCTGGTAAATCTCTTCTGCACCCTCTCTAAAGCGTCTACATCCTTCTGGTAGTGTGGCGACCAGAATTGAACACTATACTCCAAGTGTGGCCTAACTAAGGTTCTGTACAGCTGCAACATGACTTGCCAATTTTTATACTCAATGCCCCGGCCAATGAAGGCAAGCATGCCGTATGCCTTCTTGACCATCTTCTCCACCTGTGTTTCCCCTTTCAGTGACCTGTGGACCTGTACACCTAGATCTCTCTGACTGTCAATACTCTTGAGGGTTCTACCATTCACTGTATATTCCCTACATATATGAGACCTTCCAAAATACATTATCTCACATTTGTCCGGATTAAACTCCATCTGCCATCTCTCCGCCCAAGTCTCCAAACGATCTAAATCCTGCTGTATCCTCTGACAGTCCTCATCGCTATCCACAATTCTACCAACCTTTGTGTCGTCTGCAAGCTTACTAATCAGACCAGTTACATTTTCGTCCAAATCATTTACATATACTACGAACAACAAATATCCCAGCGCTGATCCCTGCGGAACACCACGAGTCAGAACCCTCCAATCAGAAAAGCACCCTTCCATTGCTATTCTCTGCCTTCTATGACCTAGCCAGTTCTGTTTCCATCTTTCGAGCTCACCTCTGATCCCGTGGACTTCACCCTTTCTACCAGTCTGCCATGAGGGACCTTGTCAAAGGCCTTGCTTGAAGTCCATACAGACAACATCCGCTGCCCTACCTGCATCATCTTTGTGACCTCCTCGAAATACTCTATCAAGTTAGTGAGACACGACCTCCCCTTCACAATATCATGCTGCCTTTCGCTAATACGTTCACTTGCTTCCAAATGGGAGTAGATCCTGTCTCGAAGAATTCTCTCCAGTAATTTCCCTACCACTGATGTAAGGCTCACCGGCCTGTCATTCCCTGGATTATCCTTGCTACCCTTCTTAAACAAAGGAACAGCATTGGCTATTCTCTAGTCCTCCAGGACATCACCTGAAGACAGTGAGAATCCAAAGATTTCTGTCAAGGCCTCAGCAATTTCCTCTCTAGCCTCCTTCAGTATTCTGGGGTAGACCCCATCAGGCCCTGGGGACTTATCTACCTTAATATCTTTCAAGACGCCCAACACCTCGTCTTTTTGGATCTCAATGTGACCCAGGCTATCTACACACTCTTCTCCAAACTCAACATTCACCAATTCCTTCTCTTTGGTGAATACTGATGCAAAGTATTCATTTAGTAGAACATAGAACATAGAACGATACAGCGCAGTACAGGCCCTTCGGCCCTCGATGTTGCACCGACATGGAAAAAAATCTAAAGGCCATCTAACCTACACTATGCCCTTATCATCCATATGCTTATCCAATAAATTTTTAAATGCCCTCAATGTTGGCATGTTCACTACTGTTGCAGGTAGGGCATTCCACGGCCTCACCACTCTTTGCGTAAAAAACCCACCTCTGACCTCTGTCCTATATCTATTACCCCTCAATTTAAGGCTATGTCCCCTCGTGCTAGCCACCTCCATCCGCGGGAGAAGGCTCTCGCTGTCCACCCTATCTAACCCTCTGATCATTTTGTATGCCTCTATTAAGTCACCTCTTAACCTTCTTCTCTCTAACGAAAACAACCTCAAGTCCATCAGCCTTTCCTCATAAGATTTTCCCTCCATACCAGGCAACATCCTGGTAAATCTCCTCTGCACCCGTTCCAAAGCTTCCACGTCCTTCCTATAATGAGGCGACCAGAACTGTACGCAATACTCCAAATGCGGCCGTACTAGAGTTTTGTACAACTGCAACATGACCTCATGGCTCCGGAACTCAATCCCTCTACCAATAAAGGCCAACACACCATAGGCCTTCTTCACAACCCTATCAACCTGGGTGGCAACTTTCAGGGATCTATGTACATGGACACCGAGATCCCTCTGCTCATCCACACTACCAAGAATTTTACCATTAGCCAAATATTCCGCATTTCTGTTATTCTTTCCAAAGTGAATCACCTCACACTTCTCCACATTAAACTCCATTTGCCACCTCTCAGCCCAGCTCTGCAGCTTATCTATGTCCCTCTGTAACCTGCAACATCCTTCCGCACTGTCTACAACTCCACCGACTTTAGTGTCGTCAGCAAATTTACTCACCCATCCTTCTGCGCCCTCCTCTAGGTCATTTATAAAAATGACAAACAGCAACGGCCCCAGAACAGATCCTTGTGGTACGCCACTCGTAACTGAACTCCATTCTGAACATTTCCCATCAACTACCACTCTCTGTCTTCTTTCAACTAGCCAATTTCTGATCCACATCTCTAAATCACCCTCAATCCCCAGCCTCCGTATTTTCTGCAATAGACGACCGTGGGGAACCTTATCAAACGCTTTACTGAAATCCATATACACCACATCAACTGCTCTACCCTCGTCTACCTGTTCAGTCACCTTCTCAAAGAACTCGATAAGGTTTGTGAGGCATGACCTACCCTTCACAAACCCATGCTGACTGTCCCTAATCATATTATTCCTATCTAGATGATTATAAATCGTATCTTTTATAATCCTCTCCAAGACTTTACCCACCACAGACGTTAGGCTCACCGGCCTATAGTTACCGGGGTTATCTCTACTCCCCTTCTTGAACAAAGGGACCACATTTGCTATCCTCCAGTCCTCTGGCACTATTCCTGTAGCCAATGATTACCTAAAAATCAAAGCCAAAGGCTCAGCAATCTCTTCCCTGGCTTCCCAGAGAATCCTAGGATAAATCCCATCCGGCCCCGGGGACTTATCTATTTTCACCTTGTCCAGAATTGCCAACACTTCTTCCCTACGCACCTCAATGCCATCTATTCTAATAGCCTGGGTCTCAGCATTCTCCTCCACAATATTATCTTTTTCTTGAGTGAATACTGACGAAAAGTATTCATTTAGTATCTCGCTTATCTCCTCAGCCTCCACACACAACTTCCCACCACTGTCCTTGACTGGCCCTACTCTTACCCTAGTCATTCTTTTATTCCTGACATACCTATAGAAAGCTTTTGGGTTTTCCTTGATCCTACCTGCCAAAGACTTCTCATGTCCCCTCCTTGCTCGTCTCAGCTCTCTCTTTAGATCCTTCCTCGCTTCCTTGTAAATATCAAGCGCCCCAACTGAAACTTCACGCCTCATCTTCACATAGGCCTCCTTCTTCCTCTTAACAAGAGATTCCACTTCTTTGGTAAACCACGGTTCCCTCGCTCGACCCCTTCCTCCCTGCCTGACTGGTACGTACTTATCAAGAACATGCAATAGCTGTTCCTTGAACAAGCTCCACATATCCAGTGTGCCCAACCCTTGCAGCCTACTTCTCCAACCAACACATCCTAAGTCATGTCTAATGGCATCATAATTGCCCTTCCCCCAGCTATAACTCTTGCCCTGCGGGGTATACTTATCCCTTTCCATCACTAACGTAAAGGTCACCGAATTGTGGTCACTGTTTCCAAAGTGCTCACCTACCTCCAGATCTAACACCTGGCCTGGTTCATTACCCAAAACCAAATCCAATGTGGCCTCGCCTCTTGTTGGCCTGTCAACATATTGTGTCAGGAAACCCTCCTGCACACATTGTACAAAGAATGACCCATCTAATGTACTCGAACTATATCTTTTCCAGTCAATATTTGGAAAGTTAAAGTCTCCCATAACAACTACCCTGTTACTTTCGCTCTTTTCCAGAATCATCTTCGCCATCCTTTCCTCTACATCCCTAGAACTATTAGGTGGCCTATAGAAAACTCCCAACAGGGTGACCTCTCCTTTCCTGTTTCTAACCTCAGCCCATACTACCTCAGAAGAAGAGTCCCCATCTAGCATCCTTTCCGCCACCGTAATACTGTCCTTGACTAGCAGCGCCACACCTCCCCCTCTTTTGCCCCCTTCTCTGAACTTACTAAAACACCTAAACCCCGGAACCTGCAACAACCATTCCTGTCCCTGCTCTATCCATGTCTCTGAAATGGCCACAACATCGAAGTCCCAGGTACCAACCCATGCTGCCAGTTCCCCTACCTTATTTCGTATACTCCTGGCATTGAAGTAGACACACTTCAAACCACCTACCTGAACACTGGCACCCTCCTGCGAAGTCAAATCTGTGCTCCTGACCTCTATACTCTCAATCTCCCGTACCCTAAAACTACAATCCAGGTTCCCATGCCCCTGCTGAATTAGTTTAAACCCCCCCAAAGAGCACTAACAAATCTCCCCCCCAGGATATTGGTGCCCCTCAGGTTCAGATGTAGACCATCCTGTCTATAGAGGTCCCACCTTCCCCAGAAAGAGCCCCAGTTATCCAGAAATCTGAATCCCTCCCGCCTGCACCATCCCTGTAGCCACGTGTTTAATTGCTCTCTCTCCCTATTCCTCATCTCACTATCACGTGGCACGGGCAACAACCCAGAGATAACAACTCTGTTTGTTCTCGCTCTGAGCTTCCATCCTAGCTCCCTAAAGGCCTGCCTGACATCCTTGTCCCCTTTCCTACCTATGTCGTTAGTGCCAATGTGGACTACGACTTGGGGCTGCTCCCCCTTAAGGACCCGGAAAACACGATCCGAGACATCACGTACCCTTGCACCTGGGAGGCAACATACCAAACGTGAGTCTCTCTCGCTCCCACAAAATCTCCTATCTGTGCCCCTGACTATTGAGTCCCCAATTACTAATGTTCTACTCCTTTCCCCCCTTCCCTTCTGAGCAACAGGGACAGACTCCGTGCCAGAGGCCCGTACCCCATGGCTTACCCCTGGTAAGTCATCCCCCCCACAAGTATCCAAAACGGTATACTTGTTACTCAGGGGAACGACCGCAGGGGGTCCCTGCACTGACTGCTTCTTCCCAGTCCCTCTTACAGTTACCCATCTATCTCCAGTCTTTGGTGTAACTATTTCCCTGAAGCTCCTATCTATGACCCCCTCTGCCTCCCGAATGATCCGAAGTTCATCCAGCTCAAGCTCCAGGTCCCTAACACGGTTTTTGAGGAGCTGGAGTTGGGTGCACTTCCCACAGATGAAATCAGCAGGGACACTGACGGCGTCCCTCACCTCAAACATTCTGCAGGAGGAGCATTGTACTGCCTTCCCTGACATCACCTCTAGATTTAAAAAATAACAAGAAAAAGAAAAAGAAAGGAAGAGCTTACCTGATATTACCTCAAACCCTGCTCCCGCTCAAAGGTAAGCAAATTTAAAGGCACTCACTCACCTTCACGACAGGCCCCTGCTCCCGCTTCCCAACCACCGTGGGGTGGGGGGGTTGGTTAGAGGAGGAGGTAGGGTGGGAAACACTCACGAAGTGTTTCGGGTTGAACTGTCACTTGCCAACAGCCTCTCCACAAACCACCTTCAACTTAGGCTGACCGCACTGCACGTATGCAAATTTCCCCAGAACAGCTGATCAGTAGCTCTGCTCTGCTGCCCTCTGCTGGATGTATCTCGCCCATATCCTCTGGCTCCGCACATAGATTCCCTTGCCTATCCTTCAGTGGGCCAACCCTTTCCCTGGCTACCCTCTTGCTTTTTATGGATGTGTAAAAAGCCTTGTGACTTTCCGTAACCCTATTTGCCAATGACGTTTCGTGACCCCTTTTAGCCCTCCTGACTCCTTGCTTAAGTTCCTTCCTACTTTCCTTATATTCCACACCGGCTTCATCTGTTCCCAGCCTTCTAGCCCTGACAAATTTTGCTTTTTGACAAGACCTACAATATCTATTGTATCCAAGGTTCCCGGAATTTGCCATATTTATCCTTCTTCCTCACAGAAACATGCCCGTCCTGAATTCCTTTCAACTGACATTTGAAAGCCCCCCACATTTCAGATGTTGATTTACCTCAAACATCCTCCCCCAATCTAGGTTCTTCAGTTCCCGCCTAATATTGTTATAATTAGCCTTCCCCCAATTTAGCACACTCACCCCAGGTCCACTCTTATCCTTGTCCACCAGCACTTTAAAACTTACTGAATTGTAGTCACTGTTCCCGAAATGCTCCCCTACTGAAACTTCTACCACCTGGCTGGGCTCATTCCCCTATACCAGGTTCACTACTTAAACCCACACCTTCACCCTATCCCGGCAACCCAGTAACCCCACCTAACCTGCACATCCCTGGACACTAAGGGCAATTTAGCATGGCCAATCCACCTAACCTGCACATCTTTGCACTATGGGAGGAAACCAGAGCACCCGGAGGAAACCCACGCAGACAGGGGCCCAAGCAGGTACTGATGTAAATGCTCACAAGCAAAGCAATATTAGACCCTATTTCTTGATCTGAGTACAGTAAGAAGTCTTACAACACCAGGTTAAAGTCCAACAGGTTTGTTTCAAACACAAGCTCGTGTTTGAAACAAATCTGTTGGACTTTAACCTGGTGATGTAAGACTTCTTACTGTGCTTACCCCAGTCCAACGGCGGCATCTCCACATCTTGATCTGAGCGCAGTATTATTCCATTTGTGTTAATGGCCTGGTTGCAAATGTGACTGGTTGTCCTCGCTGCATCAGGCATTCCTCATCGAAAGGCGGGATGAATGATTCATGGAGCAGTCGCATTTCTGGATATTAGAGAGTTTCTTGCTGAGTATAGAGGTCTGACGGCATCCAGTCATCTGTTTTTCCTTCACCGTTGTTCCCCCTTCCCCCGCTTCACTTGGGCCATCTGTTCCGAGTTGCCCTTTGACACACTGCTGACCTTTGTTCTGCCATTCACACATTCTAATCTCTTTATGTGCCACGATCAGCTCCATTCTTAGCCTGAATCATCCCTTTTACCTTCCTGTCCACAATCTCCATGAGCTCCCCCAGCCACACCGAGGCACAGGGTGGAGAAGTTGAGCTCCACCCCAATAAAGCCTGCCTGCGAGCGATCAGCAAGGCGAAGACTACATCTGCCCTCGCTCCAGCTTCAATTCTGGCAGCTCTGACACCCCGAATATGGCCCCCAGGGGACTGGGCTCCAAGGAAATTTGGCAAATTGGATCCAGAATTGGCTGAGTGGCAGGAAGCAGAGGGTGATGGGCGAGGGGTGTTTTACTGACTGGAAGCCTGTGTCCAGTGGGGTCCCGCAGGGATCGGTGTTGGGGCCTTTGCTGTTTGTGGTTTATAAAAATGATTTAGATGAGATGAAAATTGGTGGGGTTGTAAATAGTGAGGAGGATAGACTGATCGGTGGCAAATGGAAGTCAATCCGGATAAGTGTGAGGTGTATGAAACTATGAGGGGCATAGATAGAGTAAACAGGAAGAAACTTTTCCCCTTGATGAAGGGATCAAAGATTGGGGGCAAAGAGATAGGGATGAGACTTCATTAAAGAGCGGAGAGACAGGGGCGAGGTTTCATTAAAGAGCGGAGAGACAGGGGGGAGGCTTCATTAAAGAGCGGAGAGACAGGGGCGAGGCTTCATTAAAGAGCGGAGAGACAGGGGGGAGGCTTCATTAAAGAACGGAGAGACAGGGGCGAGGCTTCATTAAAGAGCGGAGAGACAGGGGCGAGACTTCATTAAAGAGCGGAGAAACGGGCGAGACTTCATTAAAGAGCGGAGAGACAGGGGCGAGACTTCATTAAAGAGCGGAGAGACGGGCGAGGCTTCATTAAAGAGCGGAGAGACAGGGGCGAAACTTATTCAAAGAGCGGAGAGACGGGCGAAACTTATTTAAATAGCGGAGAGACAGGGGCGAGGCTTCATTAAAGAGCAGAGAGACAGGGGCGAAACTTCATTAAAGAGCGGAGAGACGGGCGAGGCTTCATTAAAGAACAGAGAGACGGGCGAAACTCCATAAAAGAGCGCGGAGACGGGCGAGGCTTCATTAAAGAGCGGAGAGACAGGGGCGAGACTTCATTAAAGAGCGGAGAGACAGGGGCGAGACTTCATTAAAGAGTGGAGAGACAGGGGCGAAACTTCATTAAAGAGCGGAGAGACAGGGGCGAGACTTCATTAAAGAGCGGAGAGACAGGGGCGAGGCTTCATTAAAGAGTGGAGAGACAGGGGCGAAACTTCATTAAAGAGCGGAGAGACGGGCGAGGCTTCATTAAAGAGCGGAGAGACAGGGGCGAGGCTTCATTAAAGAGCGTAGAGACAGGGGCAAAACTTATTTAAATAGCGGAGATACAGGGGCGAGGCTTCATTAAAGAGCGGAGAGACAGGGGCGAAACTTATTTAAAGAGCGGAGAGACAGGGGCGAAACTTATTTAAATAGCGGAGAGACGGGCGAGGCTTCATTAAAGAGCAGAGAGACAGGGGCGAAACTTCATTAAAGAGCGGAGAGACGGGCGAGGCTTCATTAAAGAACAGAGAGACGGGCATGAAAAAGGAAGCATATGTAAGATCGAGGCGACTCAAAACTGATGAAGCTTTGGAGGAATATCGGGAAAGTAGGACGAATCTCAAACGCGCAATAAAAAGGGCTAAAAGGGGTCATGAAATTTCTTTGGCTAACAGGGTTAAGGAAAATCCCAAAGCCTTTTATTCGTATGTAAGGAGCAAGAGGGTAACTAGGGAAAGGATTGGCCCACTCAAAGACAAGAGAGGGAATTTATGCGTGGACTCGGAGGCAATGGGTGAGATTCTTAATGAGTACTTTTCATCGGTATTCACCAAGGAGAGGGACAAGACGGATGTTGAGGCTCGGGGTGGATGTTTAAATACTCTAGGTCAAGTTGTCATACGGAAAGGGGAAGTTTTGGGTATTCTAAAAGACATTAAGGTGGACAAGTCCCCAGGACCGGATGGGATCTATCCCAGGTTACTGAGGGAAGCGAGGGTCGAAATAGCTGGGGCCTTAACAGATATCTTTGCAGCATCCTTGAGCACGGGTGAGGTCCCGGAGGACTGGAGAATTGCCAATGCTGTCCCTTTGTTTAAGAAGGAGGGCAGGGAAATTCCAGGGAATTACAGAACTGTGAGCTTGACGTCAGTGGTAGGCAAACTGTTGGAGAAGATACTGAGGGATAGGATCTATTCGCATCTGGAAGAAAATAGACTTATCAGTGATAGGCAGCATGGTTTTGTGCAGGGAAGGTCATGTCTTACAAGCCTAATAGAATTCTTTGAGGAAGTGACAAAGTTAATTGATGAGGGAAGGGCTGTAGATGTCATATACATGGACTTTAGTAAGGCGTTTGATAAGGTTTCCCATGGCAGGTTGATGGCAAAAGTGAAGTCGTATGGGGTCCAGGGTGTACTAGCTAGATGGATAAAAAAACTGGCTGGGAAACAGGAGACAGAGAGTAGTGGTGGAAGGGAGTGTCTCAAAATGGAGAAGGGTGACTAGTGGTGTTCCACAGGGATCCGTGCTCGGACCACTGTTGTTTGTGATCTACATAAATGACCTGGAGGAAGGTATAGGTGGTCTGATTAGCAAGTTTGCAGATGATACTAAGATTGGTGGAGTTGCAGATAGCGAGGAGGACTGTCAGAGAATACAACAAAATATAGATAGATTGGAGAGTTGGGCAGAGAAATGGCAGATGGAGTTCAATCCAGGCAAATGCGAGGTGATGCATTTTGGAAGATCAAATTCAAGAGCGGACTATATGGTCAATGGAAGAGTCCTGGGGAAAATTGATGTACAGAGAGATCTGGGAGTTCAGGTCCATTGTACCTTGAAGGTGGCAATGCAGGTTGATAGAGTGGTCAAGAAGGCATACAGCATGCTTGCCTTCATCGGACGGGGTATTGAGTACAACAGTAGGCAGGTTATGTTACAGTTGTATAGGACTTTGGTTAGGCCACATTTGGAATAGTGCGCGCAGTTCTGGTCGCCACATTACCAGAAGGATGTGGCTGCTTTGGAGAGGGTGCAGAGGAGGTTCACCAGGATGTTGCCTGGTATGGAGGGTGCTAGCTATGAAGAAAGGTTGAGTAGATTAGGATTGTTTTGGTTGGAAAGACGGAGGTTGAGGGGGGACCTGATTGAGGTCTACAAAATTATGAGAGGTATGGACAGGGTGGATAGCAACAAGCTTTTTCCAAGAGTGGGGGTGTCAGTTACAAGGGGTCACAATTTCAAGGTGAGAGGGGGGAAGTTTAAGGGAGATGTGCGTGGAAAGTTTTTTACGCAGAGGGTGGTGGGTGCCTGGAACGCTTTACCAGCGGAGGTGGTAGAGGCGGGCACGATAGCATCATTTAAGAGGCATCTAGACAGGTATATGAACGGGCGGCAACAGAGGGAAGTAGAACTTGGAAAATAGGAAACAGGTTTAGATAAAGGATCTGGATCGGCGCAGGCTGGGAGGGCCGAAGGGCCTGTTCCTGTGCTGTAATTTTCTTTGTTCTTTGTAAGGGGCAGGAGGTTTAGGGGATGTGAGGAAACACTTTATACCCAGAGAGTGGTGGGAGTCTGGAACTCGCTGCCTGAAAGGGTGGTGGAGGCAGAGACCCTCAGAACATTTAAGAAGCAGTCAGATGAGCACTTGCGATCCCAGGGCAGACAAGGCTCTGGACCAATTCGGACAGCAATGTCCACCAGCTAGCAGGAGGGGTCTTGTGTAACAGTGACCATTCTGCAACTGAACTTGCCTGTGTGAGTAAGATGCCAAACATTGACTCAGACATCACGGACTTGGTGAAACAATGTGACCTTTGCCTGGAGAATCAGAAACTCTCTCATTCAGCCTCCCTATCCATGGGGGTGACCAGGCAGGCCACGGGTGCGAGTGCACGTGGACTTTGCCAGGCCTTTTATGGGTTCCATGTTTTTGAATCTGGTAGATTCACACGCAAAATGATAGAAGTTACACCGCATGAGCTCCCCGACCTCCCACACTACAATCGAGAAATTACAAAAGTTTTTACAGACATGGACGATCAGAAGTCCCGGTTTCCAAATAACCGCACTTCCGAGTTCCAAAGCTTCTTGCTATCCAATGGCACCAGACACATCAGTACAGCAACTTATCACCTGTCATCAAATGGGCTGATGGAACCATCGATGCAGACTTTAAAACTGGCATGAAGAAGCAGCCTGCGGCATCCATAGAGACCAAATTGGCACAAATTGTGTTTGACGATAGGACCACGCCACACACAACAGGAATCACCCCAGCAGAACTGTTAATGGAATGGCGACCTCGTACGTGAATAAGCTGACCGTTCCCAAAGCTGGTGTGGTGGCTGGAGTCCCAACAAGGGAAAAGAAATTCTGACTGACAGAACTGAAGTAATATTCAAGACAGGCCATCTGGTTTATGTGAGGAGCTTTGGAGATGGTTCCAGCTAGTTCCCTGGGGTCATACTGGAGAAAACGGGACCAGTGCCGTACAAATTGAAGGTCCAGGGTAAGGTTGTAAAGAAACGTCTGGACCACCTGAGAAGCAGGGAGTCCACCTCCCCTCCCGAAGAAGCCTCATTCCAGGCCCTGGAGGTGGCCGCCACTAGTACTGGGCAACAGTTCGAAAGCAGCCCAGCATCTGTTCCCCCGATAACAATGATACAAACTCTGTGCTGGAAGTGGAGGAAGCTTGTGCACCGTCTGAAGCAGATCCTGAAGAGGAATCTGCGTCATTAACTCTTCGATGCTCCCTCCGGCAATGGAGGCCTCCAGTTTGGTTCACACATGCTGATCCGGTTCCACCCTCGACTGACCTCCATTTGATTGCCAAGCGGCAGAAGGGACTTCCTCACGGCGGGAATACAGGGGGAGAAACGGACTTGAGGGGGGTGGGATATTCTGATGACTACAGAGGACACGGCGGATCAGCGGTAGATCTTCTTATGTTCTTTGTGGAATGTGAATTCCCTTATTAAGCCGGTGGGAGCTCGGCCAATGGGTAATGAGCAATGGGAGTTTAAAACCCGCTGCTGTAAACCCGGGCCAGTATTCTGTAGGTCGCAGGACTTGGACTTGTGTGTCGTAAGTCACAGCTGCAGCCTTTTTCATTGCTTCAATAAAAGGTAGTGTGAGAGTCCTTCCTTCTGATTTCCTTTTGTTCCCATTTCTTTTATTTTATTTTTTTTGTAATCGGAGTATGCCTTTAAGCAGTGGGCTCAAGCTGAAGCAGCCTGTTAGTCAGGACCGTGTGTTCCAGGATTTGTCTCTTGGAGATGAGAAAATAGACTCAACGGTGCCAAGGGAATCTTAACGACCAGCTTTGGAGAAAGTTGGTTTGATTGTCTGGCTGGCAGCCTGTGGGTTGGCCAGAGACAGTTTTCTGGCTGATAACAGACAGTGATTGGTTTCTGTGGGATGCTTCTGAAAGAGCTGGTCAGAAGTGGTTGGACCTTGAACGAAGAAGGATCTCTCCGTCTCTGCTGAAGGGCATCTTTATTGTTCCACAACTAGTGAATGCTTGCCACATCTTTATTGTACATTTGAAATGATCTTTAATCTACAAAGAAACTCGGCAGTCTTGCCAGAGAAAACCCTCTCAAACTTAGGAGGAAGAAGCATCAAAGCAAAAGCTTAAACACCTGAAAGACCTTAACTGAAAACCATCACAGTGGATCAGAGATCTTTTATCCTTTTTTCGTTGTTCACAGTAACTTCATTGAAGCGTACTTGTGACAATAAGCGATTATTATTATCTTTCCTCAAATAAGGGGACCAAAACTGTGCACAATACTCCAGGTGCGGTCTTACCAATGCCTTGTATAGTTGCAACAACACTTCCGTACCTTTTTACACTTACTTTCCTTATTATCTCTTGTACCTGCATGCTAATTTTCTGTGCCTCCTGCACGAGGACACCCAGATCCCTCTGCATCAGAGCTCCCCGAAGACTCTCTCCATTTAGATAATAAGTTGCCTTCCCATTTTTCCGACTAAAATGCATGATCTCACACTTATCAATGTTAAACTCCATCTGCCACATTTTGGCCCACTCTCCTCACCTATCTGTATCCATTTGTAAGGTTCTTATTTCCTCATTGCAATTTACTGTCCCACCTATTTTTGTATCATTTGCAAATTTGGCTGTAGAATCTTCTATCCCTGTATCCAAGTCGTTTATGTAGATTGTAAATAACTGGGGCCCAAGGACTGAACCCTGTGGCACACACTAGTTACATCTTGCCACCCAGAAAAAGACCCATTTATCCCGACTCTCTGTCTCCTGTCCATCAGCCAGTCTTCAATCCAAGCTAATAAATTATCCCTAATCCCATGTGATCACACTTTGTGAATTAACCTTCTGTTCAACACGTTATCAAATCCCTTCCAGAAGTCCAGATATACTACATCTACAGGAGCCCCATTATCCACTTGCCTTATTATATCTTCCAAGAACTCTCGCAAATTAGTCAAACATGATTTTCCCTTCATAAAGCCATGCTGACTCTGATGGATAGCGCTTTGGTTTTCCAAATGTCCTGATATTATGTCCTTGAAAAGTGATTACAGGAGAAGACTGCCAGTAGGTGATACTGCTAGCTGCCTGCGGAGCCCCAACTTTCAGCATCATAAAGAGCCCAACATACCCTGCGGCCCCAGACTCCAGGATATTTGACAAATTGGTGCTCTAGGCAGATCACTATGACCCCAAACCGTGAGTCGTTGTCTGAAGGTACAGCTTCAATACGGCTGAGAGAACCCTGAGAGTCGGGGTTACAGTGTTTCTGGCGGCTTCACCAAGCTGGCTGAACACTGTGATTACGGACCATCCTTACTGGAGATGCTGAGGGACAGTCTTGTGTGTGGAGTTGACAACACTGTGACCCAAGGAAATTACTGGCTGACCCATGAAAAGGGCCACAGAGATCTTTCTGTCATGGGAGAGTGTGGAAATGAAATGAAAATTGCTTATTGTCACAAGTAGGCTTCAAATGAAGTTACTGTGAAAAGTCCCAAGTCGCCACATTCCGGCGCCTGTTCGGGGAGGCTATTACGAGAAGGGAGTCTAAGAGCTCCGGGGCATGCCAGAGATGGAGATAAATACCATTGAATGTTCCCCATTCTGGCTAACCGTGTCCTTTATGAACAAAGCCTCTGGGACCTAGTCCTTGCCCGAGCAACATCAGGGCCAGTCCCATTGACCAAGGGCCGCTATAGCCAGGCGATACGCCGCCCCTGAAACCTTGAAGGAAGACTCACAGAGCTGCTGCACTTGTGGTCGGAGGGACCATAGGGACCAGGAACGCCAAGTCATTGGGGAGACAGTGGCATAGTGGATGGTTACTGGACTAGTAAACCAGAGACTCAGGGTAATGCTCTGGGGACACAGGTTCTAATCCCACCAGGCCAGTTGGTGCAATTTGAATTCAATAAAAAATCTGGGATTAAAAGTCTACTGATGACCATGAAATCATTGTCAGTTGCTGTAAAAACTCACCTGATTCACTAATGTCCATTCGGGAAGGAATTCTGTTATCTTTACCTGGTCTCCATGTGTCTCCAGACCCACAGCAACGTGCTTGATTCTCAGTGATGAGCAATAAAAGTTGCCCACATCCCACGAACGAGTAACAAAAAAGTAATGCCAGCGTCACCCTGGTCGAGGGACAAGCCCCACTAGAGGCAGGGCTTTCAACCTGGCACAGCCCGAGGAGGGCGAGTGTATCGCCGTGCCACGGGCTGCCCCCATCGTCACCCTCCAGGTTAATAGCCACCCTCTAATAACGGAACTTGACACGGGAACTGCAGTCTCAGTGATAGGATGGCAAACGTTCCAGAAGGTCAGGATGGGAATCCAACGCTTAGACCTGAGGGTCACTGCGGCGGGTTTGGCAATGTACACAGGAAAACTGATGGCCGCCATCGCAAGCACGACAATGTCCCCAGCTGCCCATGGGCAGCAGTCCATATGGTTGCCCTTGATACAGAGACCCGGCCCTAGTCTGCTGGGCCGTGATTGGCTGCAGAAGCTCCACTTAGACTGACAGCTGATCTTCAGGATAGGTAGTGGGAGATTCTATGAAGTCTTAGGGAAATACCCAGAGGCCTTCCAGGATGGCCTGGAAAAGATAAAGGGTGCTGTGGCCAAGATTTACGTAGACCCTGAAGCCCAACCAAGGTACTTTAGGGCACGCCCAGTTCCCTATGTCTTGCTGACAAAGGTGGAGGATGAGCTCAATTGTTTGGTGTTGCTCGTTATGCTCTCCTTAATTTGCTCTGTTTAACTATGCTTGCTCAAGAATCGCCAGGTATCTTTTCGATACCGCCACAAAGTTCAAAACCAAATACTGATCAAAGACTCGATACACCAGTTAGTAAGTTTGAAATCAATGCACATTTATTTACACACACAGTCAAATATACTCATGCACAAACTCTACTCACTAAACTACAACTACTACTAAAAGCCTATACTTAGCTTCGGGTACCCACTCAGTCAGAGGAACAATGGCCGTTGTCCGTTTCTGAGGCTGCTGGCATCGAACTGGTATAGAATAGTAGCTAGGAGGGCCTATCTCGTAGCGTGCGTTGACTTTAGACTTACTTGGCTGGTGCTTGGCGGGTCTCTAATCGCTGAGAACCAAGGCCAAGATGAACAAAGAACAAAGAAAATTACAGCACAGGAACAGGCCCTTTGGCCCTCCCAGTCTGCGCCGATCCAGATCCTTTATCTAAACCTGTTGCCTATTTTCCAAGGATCTACTTTCCTCTGTTCCCTGCCCGTTCATATATCTGTCCAGATGCATCTTAAATGATGCTATCGTGCCCGCCTCTACCACCTCCGCTGGCAAAGCGTTCCAGGCACCCACCACCCTCTGCGTAAAAAACTTTCCACGCCTACGTGGAAATACTACTACGAGCAGTATTCGGAACAAAGTGGCGCACATTGAAATAAAGGTACGATGTTGTGGGCATCACAGAGACGTGGCTGCAAGGGGATCAGGGCTGGGATCTAAATATACAAGGATATGTGGCCTATCGAAAGGACAGGCAGATGGGCAAAGGGGACAGGGTTGCATTGTTAGTAAGGAATGAAGTTAAATCGATAGCAAGGAGCGATATAGGATCAGAAGGCATAGAATCTCTGTGGGTAGAGTTGAGGAATCGCAAAGGTAAAAAGACCCTGATGGGAGTTATGTACAGGCCCCCGAGCAGTAGTCAGGATGTGGGGCAGAAAATAAATCAGGAGATAGAAAAGGCATGTAAAAAAGGCAATGTTACAGTAATCATGGGGAATTCAATATGCAGGTGAACTGGGAAAATCAGATTGGTAGTGGATCCCAAGAAATGGAATTTGTGGAATGTCTGAGAGATGGTTTTTTGGAGCAGCTTGTGACAGAGCCGACTAGGGAACAGGCAATTGAAAAATAAAAATCGCTTATTGTCACGAGTAGGCTTCAATGAAGTTACTGTGAAAAGCCCCTAGTCGCCACATTCCGGCGCCTGTCCAGGGAGGCTGGTATGGGAATCGAACCGTGCTGCTGGCCTGCCTTGGTCTGCTTTAAAAGCCAACGATTTAGCCCAGTGAGCTAAACCAGCCCCTAGAATCCAGCAATTCTGGATTTGGTGATGTGTAATGAGGCAGACTTGATTAGGGAACTGAAGGTGAAGGAACCCTGAGGGAGGAGTGACCACAATATGATAGAATTTACCCTGCAGTTTGAGAGTGAGAAGCTGCAATCAGATGTAATACTGTAGTATTACAATTAAATAAGGGTAACTACAAAGACATGAGGGAGGAGCTGGCCAGAGTTGTTTGGAAAAGGAGCCCAGCAGGGAAGACAGTGGAACAGCAACAGCAGGAGTTTTTGGGGGTTATTCGGGAGGCACAACAGAAATTCATCCCAAGGAGGAGGAAACATGCTAAGGGGAGGACAAGGCATCCATGGCTGACAAGGGAAGTCAAGGACAGCATAAAAGCTAAAGAAAAAACATACAAAGTTGCGAGGATTAGTGGGAAGCCAGAGGATTGGGAAGCCTTTGAAAGCGAGCTGAGCAGGGGACAACGAAAAAAGCAATATGGGGGAGAAGATGAAATATGAGTGCAAGCCAGCTAGTAATATAAAGGAAGGTAAGATAGGTTTTTTTCAATTTATAAAAGGTAAGAGAGAGGCAAAAATAGACATTGGACCACTGGAAAATGTGGCTGGAGAAGTAATAATAGGAAACAAAGAAATGGCAGAGGAACTGAATAGTTACTTTGCATCAGTCTTCACGGTGGAAGATACCAGTGGGATGCCAGAGAACCAGGGGGCAGAGGTGAGTGCGGTGACCATTACTAAGGAGAAGGTCTGAAGGTGGATAAATCACCTGGACCGGATGGACTACACCCCAGGGTTCTAAAAGAGATAGCTGAGGAGATTGTGGAGGCATTGGTGATGATCGTTTAGGAATTACTGGAGGCAGGAAGGGTCCCAGAGGATTGGAAAGTGTCTAATGTAACACCCCTGTTTAAGAAGGGAGGGAGGCCGAAGATGGGAAATTATAGGCCGGTTAGCCTGACTTGGGTCATTGGTAAGATTTTAGAGTCCATTATTAAAGATGAGATCGCAAAGCACTTGGAAGTGTATGGTAAAATAGGGCTGAGTCAGCACGGCTTCGTCAAAGGGAGGTCCTGTCTGACAAATCTGTTAGAGTTCTTTGAGGAAGTAACAATGAAGTTAGACAAAGGAGAACCAGTGGACGTGATTTATTTAGATTTCCAGAAGGCCTTTGACAAGGTGCTGCATAGGAGACTTAAATAAGTTAAGAGCCCATGGTGTTCAGGGTAAGATCCTGGCATGGATAGAGGATTGGCTGACTGGCAGAAGGCAGAGAGTGGGGATAAAGGGGTCTTTTTCAGGATGGCAGCCGGTGACTAGTGGTGTGCCTCAGGGGCCTGTGCTGGGACCACAGCTTTTCACAATATACATTAATGATCTGGAAGAAGGAACTGAAGGCACTGTTGCTAAGTTTGCAGATGTTACAAAGATCTGTAGAGGGACAGGTAGTATTGAGGAAGCAAGGGGGCTGCAGAAGGACCTGGACAGGCTAGGAGAGTGGGCAATGAGGTGGCAAATGAAATACAGTGTGGAAAAGTGTGAGGTTATGCACTTTGGAAGGAGAAATGGAGGCATGGGCTATTTTCTAAATGGGAAGATGCTTAGGAAATCAAAGCACAAAGGGACTTGGGAGTCCTTGTTCATGATTCTCTTAGGATTAACGTGCAGGTTCAGTCGGCAGTTAGGAAGGCAAATGCAATGTTAGCATTCATGTCAAGAGGGCTAGAATACAAGATCAGGGATGTACTTCTGAGGCAGTATAAGGCTCTGGCCAGACCCCATTTGGAGTACTGTGAGCAGTTTTGGGCCCCGTATCTAAGGAAGGATGTGCTGGGGCCTTGGAAAGGGTACAGAGGAGGTTCACAAGAATGATCCCTGGAATGAAGAGCTTGTTGTATGAGGAATGGTTGAGGACTCTGGGTCTGTACTCGTTGGAGTTTAGAAGGATGAGGGGGGATCTTATTGAAACTTACAGGATACTGCGAGGCCTGGATAGAGTGGACGTGGAGAGGATGTTTCCACTTGCCGGAAAAATTAGAAGCAGAGGACACAATCTCAGACTAAAGGGACGATCCTTTAAAACAGAGATGAGGAGGAATTTCTTCAGCCAGAGGATGGTGAATCTGTGGAACTCTTTGCCGCAGAAGGCTGTGGAGGCCAAATCACTGAGTGTCTTTAAGACAGAGATAGATAGGTTCTTGATCAATAAGGGGATCAGGGGTTATGGGCAGAAGACAGGAGAATGGGGATGAGAAAAATATCAGCAATGATTGAATGGCGGAGCAGCTTGATGGGCCAAGTGGCCAAATTCTACTCCTCTGGCTTATGGTGTTATAACTTAGAGAAGTCCTCCGCTGGTTTTCTGAGGCTAACGTCTGCCTCAAGAGGGGCAACTGCATTTTTCACACAAAAGAGGTTGTGTACCTAGGGTACTGATTCGCAGGGAAGGCTTTCACCCGATAGAGGAGAAGGTACAGGCCATCAAACAAGCCCCCATGCCTGACAGCATGACCAAACTGTAGTCGTTCCTCGGACTCGTGAATTATTGCAGGAAATTCATTCCAAACGTGGCAACTATCCGAGCACCAAGACTGGTCACGGAGGGCGTTGCAAGACGAGGCATTCGCCAGAGTGCAGCCGTGACTGTCATTATCAGGCCTGTTGACCCACTATGTCTCTTCAAGGCCTCTCTTGCTCACTTCTAATGCCTCCCCATAGGAGATTAGGGTGGTCTTATCCCATCTTATGGACGACGGAATGAGGATGCCAATAGCTTACGCATCAAGGACTTTGGCTGATGTGGAGTGCAGTTCCGCTCAGATTGAGAAAGAAGGGCTGGCTGTCATTACCGCGGTGATGAAAATCCACCAATACATTTATGGGTGGTGTTTTTCGATCGTAACGGACCACAAGCCATTGCTTGTGTTGTTCAAAGTGGACAGGACAATTCTGCCGATAGCATCCACCCGGATACAGCGTTGGGCCCTACTGTTGGCGGCGTACGGGTCAGTAACTGACAAAGTGGTATCGGCCTGGAGTTTTATGGATACCTTGCCAGTCACCACCACAAAAACCCGCGACATGACGTAGAAGGACCTGATCTTGGTGAAGTTACAGCATATCATCTTGTGTGGGGAGAGACAAGGGAACCTGCCTGCGAGCTGTGGCTTTTCCAGGCCAAACAACAAGAGCTCAATGAGGAGGACGGACGACATCCTCCTGTGGGGAGCCCGCGTTCTGATTCTGAGTCAGGGCAGGAAGTCTATACTTCACAATAGACACCTGGGTATGTCGAAGATGAAAATAGTCATCAGCAGATATGTATGGTGGCCAGGCTAGGGTGGCAAAATCAAGCAGTTGGCACAGCAATGCACCAATGTTGTCAGGAACATTAGAAGCCCCCATCAGTCATGCCCCTCCACCCATGGGAATAGCGGAGCCGACCTTGGGTGCGGCTTCACCGGACCCTTCCAAGTGCTGATAGTGGATACCCATTCCGAATGGTTAGACATCCATCGGATGCCGTCCACCACTTCAAAATTTCCCATTGAGAAGCTGCATTTAGTACCCTGGCATCCCTCAACAATGGCACCTCTTTTAATAGCGAGGAGCTGGCACATTTCACAAAGTCGAACGGGGTGCGGTACACCTGGACCGCCCCATATCACCTTTCTTCTAAAGGTCTGGCAGAACCGGTGGTACAGACATTCAAGAGGGGCATGAGCAAACAGGTCACGAGATCCATGGAGACAAGGTTGGCACGTTCTTTGTTCAGCTACTGTAACACACCACACATGACGACCGGAGTGGCAGCGGCAGAACTGCTGATGGGCCGGAGGCTGAGGACCCACCTTAGCCTGTGTTCCCCAATATTAGTGAGAAAGTAGAATGGAGAAGATCTCTGAAGGCAGTACTGCAGCAGACGGACATGGACAGCATGGATCTGGGAGCATGCTATAAGTCTGGAACTTTAGAGAGGGTGCCCAGTGGATGCCAAGGACCGCGGTAGAATGGAGTAGACAGGGAGCAGATGGCCTGCAAACATGTGGATCCCATAAGGAGCAGGGAGCCAGCATCGGGACCAGCCCCGCCAGATGTGCCGGCCCTTCATCCCACCTGCCCGATGCCCAAGGGTCAGGGGCCAACACTTCCTAGAGGCCCAGACACAGAGGTGGAAGAATCAGGGTCTGACATGGCGACTCAAACATCCATAGTTTTGGACCACAGCCTCATCAGGGAACGGTCGCCAACGGCAACCCCCAGACGATCAGCACAGGAATGATGTTCCCAACAGGTTACAGACAGCAGCCGGAGGTACAACTGTAAGCGAAGCAGAGAAGGGGGCCTCCTCCACCCTCTACGACAGAGGGGCTTGCAGACTTTGGGGGAGGGAGAGATGTTGTATCCCCCACGAGATCCATGGGGACAATAATAATAATAGTCGCTTATTGTCATAGGCTTCAATGAAGCTACTGTGAAAAGCCCCTAGTCGCCACATTCCGGCGCCTGTTCGGGGAGGCTGGTACGGGAATTGAACCCACACTGCTGGCCTTGTTCTGCATTACAAGCCAGCTGTTTAGCCCGCTGTGCTAAACCCACCCGATTGGTCTGTCTGTGGGGCCCGTGGAGTATGAGCTCCCCTCTGAGCAGCAGAGGCCCAATCATTCACAGTGCTGAGTAGGGAAAGCCACACATCAGAAATGATTGCTTCAATTCAGTTGCAATTGCAGTTTCTGACCTGAGTTGATGTTGGGGTTTGGCCCAGGCAACTCCCCACCCCTCTGCCCATTCCCTTCCGCTGTCACATTCCCAGCTTGGAAACTGTTTTCAGATTAATATTGGGACCAGTGAGTTTCACATGAAGTTGGGTATGAAGCGATTTATGAACATTTCCTTTGCAGAGATATGGAGGAGTTGGGAGGAGTGAACGAGTTAATCCAGGCTTACTTTTACTGGTGTTATTTTTAAACAGTGTATTGGTCTGTGTATTAGGTTAAAATGCTGCAACAGTGTACACTGGGTTTTACTGACTGTGTTGTGCAGTTATTTTACCATTCAGCTGAAACAGGTCTGTCTATTATACCCAGCCCCTGATGTAAAATTCAGATTTAAAAAGTGAATGGTGCTTTTCCAGACAGGAGTTACTGTCAGTGCGAGATTGTAATCCATTTCACATTCCAAGTTGTACACTGAGACCTATTATTTGTGTGTGTGTGAAAGGATTGGAAATTGGTCTAAGTGTGTCATTGGTATCACGACGCCCTTGAAGGGAGAAGGGGGAAGGCGGAGGGAGAAGGCTGGCGATATAAAGCTGTGCTCCCTGCTCTGTCGAATCTCCTTCCAACTGACAGTACAATAGCAGCCTTGCAGACATCGGGAGAGATCAGAGCTGCTTTCTTGCGTTTGATCCCTCTTCTTTCTTTGCCAAGTGGAAACCAGCAGCCAGGTTTATTGGAATGCCAGCAAGCAGCATTCCTCATGGACTGCTGTGGAATTGCTGATCACCATGTTGGAAATGGTAAGTATTTAAAAACGACAAGTATATTGTAGTCTCTGTCCTGCTAACGGTCACCTTCTCACTGCCCCATTCTGTGCCTGTCTCCACATTAGGCAGTAAGATTGCAGTGGTGGAGGAGATTGTCATTTACTGTAAATTGCAGCCGGAGACAGTCTCTATCATACACAATGCAGGGCATTCAAAGGAAATTTTGAATAAATGGTGGATAATATTTGGGGGATAAAAGAGCTGCAATATCACTGCTTAGGGCTTGATTAATGAGCTCTCTATGTTCTTTCCTCCATCAAGTGCTTTTTAACTGCATTGAGAATCCAGTTCCCTACACCCCCGCCCCCTCCTCAGAATAAGCTGTGTCTCTGCCAGGAAGAGGTTGCTGATGTAATGCACGCAGTGTAGAAGCATTATATCAAGGACTGGGACTTAATACACTCGTCCCCAGAGAGGAAGAAAGGAATACCACTGGATCAATGAATTCTCCTTCATTCATCCCATGATGGCTGTGGTGAATGAAAGGTCTGTGTGTGCCTGTCATTGATCGGGACCACTGCTAGCGTCACACAGGAGCTAAGGTCATCTGTCTCTATCATTCCTTGGAGAGATTAAATTCTTTCAGATACCTGGGATTGAGGAGAGATGGAATAGTCTGCTTTAAGATGTACGGTAAGACTTGAACTGATGATCTTATGAGAGTCCAGACCAGATATTAATAAAATAAAAATGATAAATTTAAAACCACTTGGATAATACATTAAATACTGTTTGTTGCTAGTTTGTGACTGAAATAATATACTCATTTTGAAGAGCTCCTATCCATTAACTTTTACACTGCAGTGTTTTTAGAGTGTGTTTGCCAGGTACCTGCAGTGCCTCACATCTGGGGAGTTACATCATAACTTCAAGCTGCAGTAATGCAGATTCCCATAAATCCGGCATGGAGGTGAGCCATGCCAAGCCAAGGTGGGCATTGGGGTTATCTCAGGTGCCGCAGGATAGAGGTCCTGGTTCTGACCACTATCCAGCACTTCCAGAAAAGTGCATGTGTCTAAATATTAGGAGAGGGCAGTATCAAGCAGAACTGTGATGCACTACACACTCGAGCAGCTCCCTGCCTTCCTAGGCTCACATTTGAAGGATGTTCTCTCAAGTGAGGTACTGGATTTTGATTGGCCGGCCTCTGCCACCCTGCATCAGTATTTTAAAGAAGGACAGAATGATCCAAAGGATGGTATAGCATGTGGCTGTGTTATTGTTCTTTCATAAATGTGTGACACCGGCAAGACCAGCATTTATTGCCCATCACTAAATACTCTTGAGAAGGTGCTGGTGATTCACCTTCAACTGCAGCAATCTCTGGCATGGGTCTACAGACAGTGGGCAGCACGGTAGCACAGTTGCTTCACAGCTGCAGGGTCCCAGGTTCGATTCCTGGCTTGGGTCACTGTCTGTGCGGAGTCTGCGTGTTCGCACCGGGTGCTCCGGTCTCCTCCCACAGTCCAAAGACGTGCGGGTTAGGTGGATTGGCCATGCTAAATTGCCCTTAGTGTTCAAAAGAGGTTAGGTGGGGTTCCGGAGATAGGGTGGAAGTGTGGGGATACGGTGGAGGTATGGGCTTGGGTAAGGTCCCCTTTCCAAGGGCTGGTGCAGACTCGATGGACTGAATGGCCTCCTTCTGCTGATTTCCCAGGAGTCTCTCTGGGCAGGGAGGAGGCAATCTGGGTTTTCTAAATATATAAGTTGTCGTGTGTGAGCATCATTCCCGCCTGCAGCTCTGAAATGGCTGGTTGTTGGCATTGATGGAAGCCGGAGAACTGGCCAACCAGCTTTCACCCGCATGTGATGTGGGCTCCCAACGAGGGCAGCAAAGGACAAAAATCGGACTCATGGCAGCAACTTACCGTAACCGGAAAACCTTCGACATTCCTAATCCATTGTTGGCATGAAGACCTTTAGATGCTATAGTGCTGGCTATGTACAGAGAAATGCTCTCTCTGCACAGTCCCAGCCAGCTACAGCGAGGATTAGATAGAGAGTAAAGCTCTTCCACATTGTATTCATAAATTAAATCAGTGACTGCACTTCCAAAGTATTTTATGGGTTGTAAAGTGCTTTGAAATATCCTGAGGGGCTTGAGTACGCTGTAGAATTACGCATCTTTGTAATACTTAGCCTTGCTCCCAGTACTGTCCAGTCAAATACTCCCAGGAGACAGGCAGCACAGATAAGGAGCACGGCTGGAGTGTATGGTCATGCGTTTTGCTGGTGGGGATGGTGGGGGGGCTCCTACTCCTTGGAAAAGTGAATAAGGAGCAAAGGGATGTCGGAGAGAAGTTCACAAATCCTGAACAGTGGCAAGGCAGGTTAGGAAAACCAGAATTCTCCGCTTGTTGCCATCACTTTTCCGCCGGCAGCGCACTCCCTGCCCAGGGCTTTCCGAGCGGAGTGGGGTGGTTCCAGTGGGAAATTCCATTGACAAGTGGCAGGAAGATAGATCCCACGGCTAGTGAGCGGCCGAGAAACACGCGGCTGGGGAACCAGAGATTCCAGTGGCATAAAAACACTGGGGAGGACGGCACGGTGGCACACTGGTTAGCACTGTGGCTTCACAGCGCCAGGGTCCCAGGTTCGATTCCCGGCTTGGGTCACTGTCTGTGTGGAGTCTGCACGTTCTCCCCGTGTGTGCGTGGGTTTCCTCCGGGTGCTCCGGTTCCTCCTCCACAAGTCCCGAAAAACGTGCTGTTAGGTGAATTGGACATTCTGAATTCTCCCTCTGTGTACCCGAACAGGCGCCGAAATGTGGCAACTAGGGGCTTTTCACAGTAACTTCATTGCAGTGTTGATGTAAGCCGACTTTTGACAGTAATAAAGATTATTATTATTATTGGGCCACAGGATTCAAAAGCAGAAATGATTTATTAAATTTACATGGAGCCTTGTTTAGATCACATTTAGAGTATTATACAGTGAACAGCTCGTGAATCCACAATACCCAAAGGATAAGAAAGCACTGGAGAGGTTGAAAAATAAATTGTAAAGATGATAGAAGAACTGAGAATTATAACTGTCAGGAAATACTGAAAGGCTGAGGATATTTCCTCTCGAGAAGAGATGGTTGTCAGAGGTCACTAAAATTAGGAAGGGGTTTGACAGGGTATGTGTAGAGAATGGAGTCTAACTTAGATAGCCCCTGGAAATATCTGTGCGAATCACGAAGCATTAGTAACTTGCACAGCAATGCCATCAGCAGAATAACGTCATACTGCCTGCTCAACACAATCGTTTGTGCTTACTGCTGTGCAAATTGGCTGTATGCATCAGCAGGAGACCCAACATTCTAACTTCCTCGCACTCTTAAGTTAACCTGTGCTGTTTAAAGTTAACCTGTGCTGGTTAAAGATAATCTGTGCTGTTTAAAGTTAACCTATGCTGTTTACAGTAAAACAGTGCGGTTTAAAGCTAACCCGTGCTGTTTAACGCTCACCTGTGCTGCTTAAAGCTAACCTGTGCACTTCAAAGTTAATCTGTGCTGTTTAACGCTAACCTGTGCTGTTTAACACTAACCTGTGCTGTTTGGAGTTAACCTGTGCTGTTTGGAGTTAACCTGTGCTGTTTAAAGTTAACCTATGCTGTTTAAAGTAAAATAGTGCTGTTTAAAGCTAACCCGTGCTGTTTAACGCTCACCTGTGCTGCTTAAAGCTAACCTATGCTGCTTAAAGTTAACCTGTGCTGTTTAACGCTAACCTGTGCTGTTTGGAGTTAACCTGTGCTGTTTAAAGTTAATGTGCACTGGTTAAAGATAATCTGTGCTGTTTAAAGTTAACCTGCGCTGGTTAAAGATAATCTGTGCTGTTAAAGTTAACCTGCGCTGGTTTAAAGATAATCTGTGCTGTTGAAAGTTAACCTGTACTGTTTAAAGCTAACCTGCGTGTTTAAAGTTAACCTGTGCTATCTGAAGTTTACCGGTGCTGCTTAAGGTTAACATGTGCTGTTTAAAGTTAACCTGTGCTGTTTAAAGTTAATCTGTGCTGTTTAAAGCTAACCTGTGCTGTTTAACGCTAACCTGTGATGTTTAAAGTTAACCTATGCTGTCTAAAGTTAACCGTTGCTGTTTAACACTAACCTGTGCTGCTTAAAGCTAACCTGTGCTGTTTAACACTAACGTGCACTGTTTAAAACTAACCTGTGCAGTTTAGATCTAACCTGTACTGTTTAGAGATAACCTAGCTGTTTAATGCTAACCTGTGCTGTTTAACGCTAAACTGTGCTGTTTAAAGTTAATCAATGCTGTTGAAAGTTAACCTTTGCTGCTTAACGCTAACCTTTGCTGTTTTACTCTAACCTGTGCTGTTTAAAGTGAACCTGTGCTGTTTAACACTAACCCGTGCTCTTTAATACTAACCTGTGCTGCTTAAAGTTAACCTGGGCTGTTTAACGCTATCCTGTGCTGTTTAAAGTTAACCTGTGCTGTTTAAAGTTAATCTGTGCTGCTTAATGCTAACCTGTGCTGTTTGAAATTCACCGGTGCTGCTTAAGGTTAATTTGTGCTGTTTGAAGTTAACCTGTACTGTTTAAGTTAATCTGTGCTGTTTAACGCTAAAGTAAGTGCTGGTCTGCACGCAGCAAGTCAGTCGGAAAGTGTCTTTAATAGCACTGAATTGGAAGGGAGCCAGTCCCAATGTTCTGAGACAATTCACCAAAGCCCTTTTTGGAGAGAGGAAGATCTCTCTCTCCAGTAGTCAGCAGGAGTCTCTCCATGTACAGTCTAAAGACAGTGAGAGCAGATAGGTTAGGAAATTAAAGTCCGGAAACATACCCTGAGTACCAGGACACACAAGCTGTTCAATGACTCCCATGAATGGTTAAGGTCAGTGAATGACATCTTCAAATGCTGTACTAACCTCAACCATTGCACAATTTCCACATCCCTGCACTCACAGCAACCTGTCTGTATCAATAAAAACTCATACCTGACATTAACACACCTTCACACACTTAGCGAGTCTCACCACCATTCATCACTCACATATACCACTAGCTATTCAGTCATGGCAGCCACATTATTCCACAGATTGCCTGACACTCACTGACACACTACACTTTCCCTTGCATTATAAATTGGTGCACTACCAGGTGTGCCTGCATGTCCTATCCCCCTTGGAGGAGACAGGTCTCCTCAGTATTGGAATGGCCATTACTGAGACCATCAGCAGTGGAAGGGCTGGATCCAGTGCGGTTGATGGCCCGATGGAAGATGTTAGAAGAGTGAATAACCTGGGTGGGAGGTGTCTTTGATTATGCTGCCCGCTTTCCCAATGCAGCGTGAGATGTAGGCAGAGTCAATGGATGCGAGGCAGGTTCGTGTGATGGACTGGGCTGTGTTCACGACTGTCTGTAGTTTCTTATGGTCTTGTGCCGAGCAGTTGCCATACCACGTTGTGATGCAGCCAGATGTTGTAGATTTCGATTGCTTGTGGACCTTCCACCGTGAGCAGCAACACAATGCTCCTCTCGTCAGGCTGTCCTGCAAGCCAAGGGCTGAGACAAAGAGCTGTAACTGCTGTTTGAAAACACGCCCCTTTTCGTCTACGTTACCCAAGACTTGAAGTTGGTGGGGTGCCTTTAAACCTTCCATCTCGAACTTCAACATCGTTTGTTGCGTTGAGTCGCCAATGGCCACAGTTCACCAGGTTGGCAGAAGAAATCTTCTCTTTTTGGTTCTTCGGCCGGTTTCGCTTCGTCTTTTCTGCTGTTACCTTCAAATCTTCAAACTCCAGGTACCATGTTGTGTGCTGTGACTTTGTCTTTGCAATGATTCATACAGAACTGTTGGTGACTTAACTAAAATTATCATTTATTGATTCATGTGGTAAAGTAACAATCAGAATGCTGTACAGGCTAAGTTACTATTTGAGTTTCATAGACTCTTCTGGAAATATCCCGATGTGTGACTGTCCTGGTGTACACCTCACAACCTGCTGGCGAGAGCCAGATGTCACATGACTGATGTCTGACGCCCCCTGCTGGTTGGAGGTCGCATTGCTATGTGTACACAAGATTATTCACAAGCATATCACCACGGTAACGAGGTGGGGCTGATTCGCCGGGACCACACTCGCCAGCCACCCCCTCCCCCGCTAACAAGGTCAAGCAGCACTTGCACAGCCAACCCCACTCAGCTCATGGCCGTGGCACTGAGATGGCCGGTCTCACAATTCGGGGTTGAAGACCTGGTGAGTCTCCTCAATGCGGTGGAGGCTACGAGAGATGCCCTGATCCCCCGAGGGTCCGGGAGGGTGAGCCAGAGAGCAGCCAGTGCCGCCTGGGACAAAGTGGCAACGTCATAACCCGGGGCAGCGTGACCTGGACTGGCTTCCGGTGCCGCAAGAAGGTCAACGACCAACACCAGGCAGAATGGGTTAGCTGATACCATTCCCAACACTCCATCACCCCCCACCCAACTCACCCATCATACTCCCCTCCCTTTACCCCAACCCTCCCTTCACTGCAACCCCCCCCCCCCGACTCACATCATTGAGGAGGCTGCTGAATGACAAGAGGCCGCTGGATATGGGGTGGCTCCCATTAATTGTAAGGAAATAAGGCTGAAGGGGTGATAATTGGTTTCTCGCCACACTGTGGCGAGATCCCGATTTTGCCTACGGGAGCGGGCTGGGTGCATCGCAAACTGTTTGCCACCTGGCATGGATCTTGTTTTTCTGCCTCCCAAGCGAGAGCGTAACGAGGCCGGAGAATTTAGTCCTATAGCTCACCTGATCATATACTTACAGAATACCATGATGCAGTGTGTGGTTGCCATAACGATGCAAAGTGTGCTCAGCCTGTTCTCATTCAAGCTCAGATTGTTGCCATGGAAGCTCAAACTGTTACCACCACGCTGCAGTTTTCAATGTTCAAAGGAGATTGCCAGGTCTCACAACATTCCAGTACTCTGCGCTCCGGTAGGATTGCTTGTGTATGACTATACTCCCATGGAGCAGAAACCTGCTGCTTTCACTCAGGGTGACATCCTCCCAACCCTTCCAGGCCCAGAGCTCCTCAACACTGTCCTCCAGGCCCAGAGCTCCCCAACACTGTCCTCCAGGCCCAGAGCTCCCCAACACTGTCCTCCAGACCCAGAGCTCCCCAACACCGTCCTCCAGGCCCAGAGCTCCCCAACACCGTCCTCCAGGCCCAGAGCTCCCCAACACTGTCCTCCAGGCCCAGAGCTCCTCAACACTGTCCTCCAGGCCCAGAGCTCCCCAACACTGTCCTCCAGGCCCAGAGCTCCCCAACACCGTCCTCCAGGCCAGAGCTCCCCAACACTGTCCTCCAGGCCCAGAGCTCCCCAACACTGTCCTCCAGACCCAGAGCTCCCCAACACTGTCATCCAGACCCAGAGCTCCCCAACACCATCCTCCAGGCCCAGAGCTCCTCAACACTGCCCTCCAGACCCAGAGCTCCTCAACACTGTCCTCCAGGCCCAGAGCTCCCCAACACTGCCCTCCAGGCCCAGAGCTCCCCAACACTGTCCTCCAGGCTCAGAGCTCCTCAACACCGTCCTCCAGGTCCAGAGCTCCCCAACACTGTCCTCCAGACCCAGAGCTCAACATTGTCCTCCAGGCCCAGAGCTCCCCAACACTGTCCTCCAGGCCCAGAGCTCCTCAACACCGTCCTCCAGGCCCAGAGCTCCCCAACACTGTCCACCAGGCCCAGAGCTCCCCAACACCATCCTCCAGGCCCAGAGCTCCTCAACACTGTCCTCCAGGCCCAGAGCTCCCCAACACTGTCCTCCAGGCCCAGAGCTCCCCAACACCGTCCTCCAGGCTCAGAGCTCCCCAACACTGTCCTCCAGGCCCAGAGCTCCCCAACACTGTCCTCCAGGCCCAGAGCTCCTCAACACCATCCTCCAGGCCCAGAGCTCCTCAACACTGTCCTCCAGACCCAGAGCTCCCCAACACTGTCCTCCAGGCCCAGAGCTCCTCAACACCATCCTCCAGGCCCAGAGCTCCTCAACACCGTCCTCCAGGCCCAGAGCTCCTCAACACCGTCCTCCAGGCTCAGAGCTCCCCAACACCGTCCTCCAGGCCCAGAGCTCCCCAACACCGTCCTCCAGGCCCAGAGCTCCTCAACACCGTCCTCCAGGCCCAGAGCTCCCAACACTGTCCTCCAGACCCAGAGCTCCTCAACACTGTCCTCCAGGCCCAGAGCTCCTCAACACCGTCCTCCAGGCCCAGAACTCCCCAACACTGTCCTCCAGGCCCAGAGCTCCTCAACACTGTCCTCCAGGCCCAGAGCTCCCCAACACTGTCCTCCAGGCCCAGAGCTCCCCAACACTGTCCTCCAGGCCCAGAGCTCCCCAACACCATCCTCCAGGCCCAGAGCTCCCCAACACTGTCCTCCAGGCCCAGAGCTCCTCAACACTGTCCTCCAGGCCCAGAGCTCCTCAACACCATACTCCAGGCCCAGAGCTAAACATTGTCCTCCAGGCCCAGAACTCCTCAACACCATCCTCCAGGCCCAGAGCTCAACACTGTCCTCCAGGTCCAGGGCTCCTCAACACTGTCCTCCAGGCCCAGAGCTCCTCAACACCGTCCTCCAGACCCAGAGATCATCAACACTGTCCTCCAGGCCCAGAGCTCCCCAACACTGTCCTCCAGGCCAGAGCTCCTCAACACCGTCCTCCAGGCCCAGAGCTCCCCAACACCATCCTCCAGACCCAGAGCTCCTCAACACTGTGCTCCAGGCCCAGAGATCATCAACACTGTCCTCCAGGCCCAGAGCTCCCCAACACTGTCCTCCAGGCCCAGAGCTCCTCAACACTGCCCTCCAGGCCCAGAGCTCCTCAACACCGTCCTCCAGACCCAGAGATCATCAACACTGTCCTCCAGGCCCAGAGCTCCTCAACACCATCCTCCAGGCCAAGAGCTCCCCAACACTGTCCTCCAGTCCCAGATCTCCCCAACACTGTCCTCCAGGCCCAGAACTCCTCAACACTGTCCTCCAGGCCCAGAGCTCAACACTGTCCTCCAGGCCCAGAGCTCCTCTACACTGTCCTCCAGGCCCAGAACTCCTCAACACCATCATCCAGGTCCAGGGCTCCTCAACACCATCCTCCAGGCCCAGAACTCCTCAACACTGTCCTCCAGGCCCAGAGCTCCTCAACACTGTCCTCCAGGCCCAGAGCTCCTCAACACTGTCCTCCAGGCCCAGAGCTCCCCAACACCGTCCTCCAGGCCCAGAGATCATCAACACTGTCCTCCAGGCCCAGAGCTCCTCAACACCGTCCTCCAGGCCCAGAGCTCCCCAACACTGTCCTCCAGGCCCAGAGCTCCCCAACACTGTCCTCCAGGCCCAGAGCTCCCCAACACCGTCCTCCAGGCCCAGAGCTCCTCAACACTGTCCTCCAGGCCCAGAGCTCCTCAACACTGTCCTCCAGGCCCAGAGATCATCAACACTGTCCTCCAGGCCCAGAGCTCCCCAACACTGTCCTCCAGGCCCAGAGCTCCTCAACACCATCCTCCAGGCCCAGAGCTCCTCAACACTGTCCACCAGGCCCAGAGCTCCTCAACACTGTCCTCCAGGCCCAGAGCTCCCCAACACTGTCCTCCAGGCCCAGAGCTCCCCAACACTGTCCTCCAGGCCCAGAGCTCCCCAACACCATCCTCCAGGCCCAGAGCTCCCCAACACTGTCCTCCAGGCCCAGAGCTCCTCAACACTGTCCTCCAGACCCAGAGCTCCCCAACACTGTCCTCCAAGCCCAGAGCTCCCCAACACCGTCCTCCAGGCCCAGAGCTCCCCAACACTGTCCTCCAGGCCCAGAGCTCCTCAACACTGTCCTCCAGGCCCAGAGCTCCCCAACACTGTCCTCCAGGCCCAGAGCTCCCCAACACTGTCCTCCAGGCCCAGAGCTCCCCAACACCGTCCTCCAGGCCCAGAGCTCCCCAACACTGTCCTCCAGGCCCAGAACTCCTCAACACTGTCCTCCAGGCCCAGAGCTCCTCAACACTGTCCTCCAGGCCCAGAGCTCCCCAACACTGTCCTCCAGGCCCAGAGCTCCCCAACACTGTCCTCCAGGCCCAGAGCTCCCCAACACTGTCCTCCAGGCCCAGAGCTCCTCAACACTGTCCTCCAGGCCCAGAGCTCCTCAACACTGTCCTCCAGGCCCAGAGCTCCCCAACACTGTCCTCCAGGCCCAGAGCTCCTCAACACCATCCTCCAGGCCCAGAGCTCCTCAACACTGTCCTCCAGGCCCAGAGCTCCCCAACACTGTCCTCCAGGCCCAGAGCTCCTCAACACCATCCTCCAGGCCCAGAGCTCCCCAACACTGTCCTCCAGGCCCAGAGCTCCTCAACACTGTCCTCCAGGCCCAGAGCTCCTCAACACTGCTCCTCCAGGCCCAGAGCTCCTCACACTGTCCTCCAGGCCCAGAGCTCCTCAACACCGTCCTCCAGACCCAGAGCTCCTCAACACTGTCCTCCAGGCCCAGAGCTCCCCAACACTGTCCTCCAGGCCCAGAGCTCCTCAACACCATCCTCCAGGCCCAGAGCTCCCCAACACTGTCCTCCAGGCCCAGAGCTCCTCAACACTGTCCTCCAGGCCCAGAGCTCCCCAACACCGTCCTCCAGGCCCAGAGCTCCTCAACACTGTCCTCCAAGAACCATGAGTGATCTCCTCCACAGGAGGAGATCCACCAATCACATTGTGTCTATTGGGATGGCAATGTGTCTGAGCAGATGGAAGACAATCACTGAGGAAAACACAGGAACGATTAGTTTACACCTGTATGCAATATGGCAAGTTCCATTCATAAATATGATTGGAATTGCGACTCGTCCTTTTGGCAAAGATGAGCGTGAGGTCGGGTGTAACGGCTGGATCTGGTATGTCTCACTTGTGGGAAGCAGGAATTGGATTCAATTTGAATTTTGTTTTTGGAGCAGGCAAGGAGCTGGATTAGGGGTTTTCCCCTGTCCACACTCTGAGCTCTGCCTTTGTTACTCTGATAAAGTAATAAAAGAAAATAAGATTGGAATGTTTATTTTATGATGTTCTTTATTTTTGCATTGTAACCATTTCTACGATACGATGGCGCTTGAGTGAGGGTCGACGAGGCGTAAAATCGCTGGACAGGACAAAATTTAGAACCATGCCGTGTGCCGTAATCTAACAGTCTCCCCAGCAAGTGGTCACGCGGGCACCGATATGGTCACGTGGGCACCGATATGGTCACGCGGGCACCGATATGGTCACGTGGGCACCGATATGGTCACGTGGGCACCGATATGGTCACGTGGGCACCGATATGGTCACGTGGGCACCGATATGGTCACGCGGGCACCGATATGGTCACGTGGGCACCGATATGGTCACGCGGGCACCGATATGGTCACGCGAGCACCGATATGGTCACGCGGGCACCGATATGGTCACATGGGCACCGATATGGTCACGCGAGCACCGATATGGTCACGCGGGCACCGATATGGTCACGTGGGCACCGATATGGTCACGTGGGCACCGATATGGTCACGTGGGCACCGATATGGTCACGTGGGCACGGATATGGTCACGCGGGCGCCGAAGTTGTCACGCGGGCACCGATATGGTCACGTGGGCACCGATATGGTCACGTGGGCACCGATATGGTCACGTGGGCACCGATATGGTCACGTGGGCACCGATATGGTCACGTGGGCACCGATATGGTCACGTGGGCACCGATATGGTCACGCGGGCGCCGATGTTGTCACGTGGGTGCCGATGTGGTCACGCGGGTGCCGCTGTGGTTACACGGGTGCTGATGGGTCACGCTGGGGGCCGATGTGGTCACAGGGGTGCCGATGTGGTCACAGGGTGCCGCTGTGGTTACACGGGTGCTGATGGGTCACGCTGGGGGCCGATGTGGTCACGGGGTGCCGCTGTGGTCACGCGACACCAATGTGGTCACGTCGGGGGCTGATGCGGTTATGCGGCGCCGATGTGGTCACGCCGGGGGTCATCGTGGTCACGCCAGGGGTTGATGTGGTCACGCGGGTGCCGATGTGGTCACAGGGGTGCCGCTGTGGTTACACGGGTGCTGATGGGTCACGCTGGGGGCCGATGTGGTCACAGGGGTGCCGCTGTGGTCACGGGGGTGCCGATGTGGTCACGGGGGTGCCGCTGTGGTCACGGGGGTGCCGATGTGGTCACAGGGGTGCCGCTGTGGTCACGGGGGTGCCGATGTGGTCACGGGGGTGCCGCTGTGGTCACGCGACACCAATGTGGTCACGTCGGGGGCTGATGCGGTTATGCGGCGCCGATGTGGTCACGCCGGGGGTCATCGTGGTCACGCCAGGGGTTGATGTGGTCACGCGGGTGCCGAACTGGTCACGCGACGCCAATGTGGCCACATCAGGGGCACCGATGTGATCACGCGGACGCCGATGTGATCACGCGGATGCCGTTGTGGTCACACTGGGTGCCGATTCGTACTCCCTTTGAAAACGTGAAGCTGGCGGGGGGCTGATATCCCGATTAGCTGGAAGCCGAGGAGGTGAGCAGCCATCTTTGCTCACAGGGAAAGAGCCGGATGGACGCTGGGCTTCCTGCTCCCGTGGGGGAGTCCCGGTGGGGTCAATCTTGGTCAGGATGGCCCCCATGGGTGGGGGTGTTGTGGACCAGGGAGGGTGGCCGCCCATTGCCTAGGCTAGGCCTGGGGGTATGGGGAGTGATTGGGGTCTCAGCGCCCTCAGGTCCGCCATGCCAAGCCCTGGGCCATGTAGTCCCATTCTGGGGGCAAATCCAGCCCCTGCCCACCTGCCCCACTGACCACCCATACATCCCACTGACCGCGGAGGCCCTGACTGTGCGGCTGAGTGGGAATTGGCAACCGTATTGAAGTGAGCACTTTACACATCCCAAGCGGATCCCTGTGGGTGGGCGGGCCACATAGCATGTGGGAATTATTACCCAGCATCCTAACCAGACCATGCTGCCTGAACACTGCAGGAGGCAACACCACAGACGTAGCGGCCAGGGTCCGAACACCCAGGGGCTCGGCTCCTGCACCGGGAACATCTCCGCGACCAGAGGGTGGGTAGTGCACCGGGAAAGGGACGAGCACCTGCCAGGTAACTGGGGTACAGAGTGTCCAGTAGGGAGGGGCCCGGCTGCAGCCGGGGTTGCCTGGGCAGGGTATGTCGGATGGGGGTGAGGGGGGAGGGGGGGGGGTAGGGGAGCAATGGAGGAACTGGAGCGTTCCTGGGGTGGAAGACATTGCTGGTTGTCAGTCTCACATCCTCTCCCAATTCCTTCAGGATATTACACGGGATGGACAATATCTTGGACCGCGCGCAACTTCCCTCTTGGTGCTGCTGGCAGTCCAGGTGGTCAGACGTCAGAGGAGATGGCGGCAACAGCATTGGCAGAGGCTCGAGGTGCCAGCCCATGTACAGGGCCCCGCCCCACACCCTGAGGACCTGGCCAGCCATCAGGCCAGGGACTGAGCCAGAGGGGGAGGCCTGCGATGGCCCTGGGTGCACAGGCGTTGCTGTGTACAGGGCCCTGCCCCACACCCTGAGGACCTGGCCAGCCATCAGGCCAGGGACTGAGCCAGAGGGGGAGGCCTGCGATGGCCCTGGGTGCACAGGACAGTGCGTGCCGAAAGAGCTCTGCCTCAACAAGGGGATGGTGCGACACCTGTGCCACATCCTCGCGGACTTGGTACCATGTGGAGGAGGTGCCGCCCCACTCAACCCACACCTTACAGCCTCCCCCCCCGGCCCCCCCCCCCCCCGCCCGCAACCGCCCCACCCCCCAGTGCCCTCTCAGTGATCCTCCACCTATTTAGCCTTCCAAACTCTACCGCTGTGCCTAGCTGTGTCCCCAGGGTGCACATAGAGGTGGAGGCAGCCTGCTGCTTATCACGTCCCGTGGACTTCGATGCTTCTGGTGGGCATCCTCTGACCCCGGAGGGCCCCAACGCACTTGCTGGCGGCACATGCCCCGCTGTGTCGCACCGTAGCCGGTGCTGACTGCAAGATGCGTTGTTGATATGGAGGTGGAACTCTGAGGAGTTGGTGGCCACCGTCACCACTCCATAGGATTGCTCCGGGTTGGCACCCAGCGCCCCCTCCTCCTGGTCAGTGCCCATAGAACCTTGGACTTCACCTCAAATTGGAGGGGCAATTAGATTTAACCATGGCTGCCCCTCCGTCATCTGGCTCCGCCAGCCCTGGAGCCTCCCCAATGTCCGCAGCACAGTGTCGATGTCCGAGGTGACGCCCCTCAGTGATTGGCACACGTCCCCCGGCGACCGGGACATGCTCCCCAGTGCCTCAGCTATGCCCACCTGGGACTGGGACATACTCCCCAGCCTCGGCAATGCCCACCTGGGACTGGGACATGCTGCCCAGTGCCTCAGCTATGCCCACCTGGGACTGGGACATACTCCCCAGTGCCTCAGCTATTCCCACCTGGGACTGGGACATACTCCCCAGTGCCTCAGCTATGCCCACCTGGGACTGGGACATGCTCCCCAGCCTCAGCAATGCCCACCTGGGACTGGGACATGCTGCCCAGTGCCTTGGCAATGCCCACCTGGGACTGGGACATGCTCCCCAGCCTCAGCAATGCCCACCTGGGACTGGGACATGCTCCCCAGCCTTGGCAATGCCCACCTGGGACTGGGACATGCTCCCCAGCCTCAGCAATGCCCACCTGGGACTGGGACATGCTGCCCAGCCTCAGCAATGCCCACCTGGGACTGGGACATGCTGCCCAGCCTCAGCAATGCCCACCTGGGACTGGGACATGCTGCCCAGCCTCGGCAATGCCCACCTGGGACTGGGACATGCTGCCAGCCTCAGCAATGCCACCTGGGACTGGGACATGCTGCCCAGTGCCTTGGCAATGCCCACCTGGGACTGGGACATGCTCCCCAGTGCCTTGCAATGCCCACCTGGGACTGGGACATGATCCCAGCCTTGGCAATGCCCACCTGGGACTGGGACCTGCTCCCCAGCCTCAGCAATGCCCACCTGGGACTGGGACATGCTCCCCAGCCTCAGCATGCCCACCTGGGACTGGGACATGCTGCCCAGCCTCAGCAATGCCCACCTGGGACTGGGACATGCTCCCCAGCCTTGGCAATTGCCCACCTGGGACTGGGACATGCTGCCAGTGTCTCAGCAATGCCCACTGGGACTGGGACAATGCTCCCCAGCCTCAGCATTGCCCACTGGGACTGGGACATGCTGCCCAGCCTCAGCAATGCCCACCTGGGACTGGGACATGCTCCCCAGCCTTGGCAATGCCCACCTGGGACTGGGACATGCTGCCCAGTGTCTCAGCAATGCCCACCTGGGACTGGGACATGCTCCCCAGCCTCAGCATTGCCCACCTGGGACTGGGACATGCTGCCCAGCCTTGGCAACCGGGACTGGGACATGCTCCCAGCCTCGGCAATGCCCACCTGGGACTGGGACATGCTGCCCAGCCTCGGCAATGCCCACCTGGGACTGGGACATGCTGCCCAGCCTCGGCAATGCCCACCTGGGACTGGGACATGCTCCCCAGCCTCGGCAATGCCCACCTGGGACTGGGACATGCTCCCCAGCCTCAGCAATGCCCACCTGGGACTGGGACATGCTGCCCAGTGCCTCAGCAATGCCCACCTGGGACTGGGACATGCTGCCCAGCCTCAGCAATGCCCACCTGGGACTGGACATGCTCCCCAGCCTAGGCAATGCCCACCTGGGACTGGGACATGCTCCCCAGTGCCTCCGCAATGCCCACCTGGGACTGGGACATGCTGCCCAGTGCCTCAGCAATGCCCACCTGGGACTGGGACATGCTCCCCAGCCTTGGCAATGCCCACCTGGGACTGGGACATGCTCCCCAGCCTCGGCAATGCCCACCTGGGACTGGGACATGCTGCCCAGGTCCTCAGCAATGCCCACCTGGGACTGGGACATGCTCCCCAGTGCCTCAGGCAATGCCCACCTGGGGACTGGGACATGCTGCCCCAGTGCCTCAGCATGCCACCTGGGTGACTGGGACATGCTTGCCCAGTGCTCTCAGCAATGCCCACCTGGGGACTGGGACATTACTCCCCAGGCCTTCAGCAATTGCCCACCTGGGACTGGGACATGCTGCCCAGTGCCTCAGCAATGCCCACCTGGGACTGGGACATGCTGCCCCAGTGTCCTCAGGCAATGCCCACCTGGGACTGGGACATGCTGCCCCAGCCTCAGGCTAATGCCCACCTGGGACTGGGACATGCTGCCCCCGCCCTCAGCAATGCCCACCTGGGACTGGGACATGCCCTCAGCTGTTCAGCAATGCCCACCTGGGATGGGACATGCTGCCCCAGCCTTCAGCTATGACCACCTGGGACTGGGACATGCTCCCCAGCCTCAGCAATGCCCCCTGGGACTGGGACTGCGCCCCAGTGCCTCAGCATGCCCACCTGGGACTGGACATGCTCCCAGCCTTGGCAATTCCCACCTGGGACTGGGACATGCTCCCCAGCCTCAGCAATGCCCACCTGGGGCCTGGGACATGCTCCCCAGGCCCTCAGGCAATGCCCACCTGGGACTGGGACATGCCTCCCCAGCCTCAGGCAATGCCCACCTGGGACTGGGACATGCTCCCCAGCCTTGGCAATGCCCACCAGGGACTGGGGACATGCGCCCCAGCCTCAGGCAATGCCCACCAGGGGACTGGGACATGCTCCCCAGCCTCAGCAATGCCCACCTGGGACTGGGACATGCTCCCCATTGCCTCAGCAATGCCCACCCTGGGACTGGGACATGCTCGCCCAGCCTCAGCAATGCCCACCTGGGACTGGGACATGCTGCCCAGCCTCAGCAATGCCCACCTGGGACTGGGACATGCTCCCAGCCTCGGCAATGCCCACCTGGGACTGGGACATGCTCCCCAGTGCCTCAGCTATGGCCCACCTGGGACTGGGACATGCTCCCCAGCCTCAGGCAATGCCCACCTGGGACTGGGACATGCTCCCAAGCCTTGGCCATGCCCCACCTGGGACTGGGACATGCTGCCCAGCCTCGGCAATGCCCACCTGGGACTGGGACATGCTGCCCAGTGCCTCAGCAATGCCCACCTGGGACTGGGACATGCTCCCCAGCCTTGGCAATGCCCACCTGGGACTGGGACATGTGCCCAGTGTCTCGCAATGCCACCTGGGACTGGGACATGCTCCCAGGTCTCAGCTATGCCCACTGGGGGACTGGGACATGCTGCCCAGTCCTCAGCAATTGCCCACCTGGGACTGGGACATGCTCCCCAGCCTCAGCATTGCCCACCTGGGACTGGGACATGCTCCCCAAGCCTAAGGCAATGCCCACCTGGGACCTGGGACATGCTCCCCAACCTCGGCAATCGCCCACCTGGGATGGGACATGCTCCCAACCTCGGCAATGCCCACCTGGGACTGGGACATGCTGCCCACGCCTCGGCAATGCCCACCTGGGACTGGGACATGCTGCCCAGCTCGGCAATGCCCACCTGGGACTGGGACATGCTGCCCAGTGCCTCAGCAATGCCCACCTGGGACTGGGACATTGCTCCCCAGCCTCGGCAATGCCCACCTGGGACTGGGACATGCTCAGCAATGCCCACCTGGGACTGGGACATGCTCCCCAGTGTCTCAGCATGCCCACCTGGGACTGGGACATGCTGCCCAGCCTCAGCAATGCCCACCTGGGACTGGGACATGCTCCCACCTCAGCATGCCCACCTGGGACTGGCACTGCTCCCCAGCCTCGGCAATGCCCACCTGGGACTGGGACATGCTCCGCGGTGCCTCATCAAGGTCTGCCTGGTACTGGGCGTCCCCCAGCAACTCGGACATGCTGGCGAGGCCCTCAGCCATGACTGACTGAGCCACGCCTTGGACACCGCCACGCATGCTGTTGACGTGCAAAAGGCTCTCCACTGCGGTCGCCACCCTAGCAGTGTTGGCCTTGGTGCCACTCATTGCCGGCACCATCTCCTGTGCCTGGAGCATCAGGGACTCCTCCAATCGGCTCTGGATCTGCTGGAGTGTCACTGACATCATTCTCTGAACCTCACGGTCACATCCTATCAGCCCGCAGCTCTGGGTAAATCTGTTCAGACGCTCAGCATCAAACTGGGACCCAGCTGGGTCCTGGGATCAGGCAGACCTCCGACTGCTGTCTCGCCTGGGGGGGGGGGGATTCCTGCCCCCACCTGGGCGGGGGGGGTTCCTGCCCCCACCTGGGGGGGGGTTCCTGCCCCCACCTGGGGGAGGGGGGGGGGGGCGGGGGGGGGGGGGGTTCCTGCCCCCACCTGGGGGGGTTCCTGCCCCCACCTGGGGGGGGGCTTCCTGCCCCCACCTGGGGGGGGGGGGCGGGGGGGGGGGTTCCTGCCCCCACCTTGGGGGGGGGGTTCCTGCCCCCACCTGGGGGGGGGGGGTTCCTGCCCCCACCTTGGGGGGGGGGGTTCCTGCCCCCACCTGGGGGGGGGGGTTCCTGCCCCCACCTGGGGGGTGTTCCTGCCCCCACATGGGGGGGGGGGCGGGGGGGGTGGCTTCCTGCCCCCACACTGGGGGGGGGGGTCCTGCCCACACCTGGGGGGGGGGGGGCTTCCTGCCCCCCCTGGGGGGGGGGTTCCTGCCCCCACCTGGGGGGGGGGGTTCCTGCCCCACCTGGGGTGGGTTCCTGCCCCCACCTGGGGGGGGGGAGGCGGAGGGGGGGGCGGTGTCCTGCCCCCACCTGGGGGGGGGGGGCGGGGGGAGGGGGGTTCCTGCCCCCACCTTGGGGGGTGGGGGTTCCTGCCCCACCCTGGGGGGGGGGGGTTCCTGCCCCCACCATGGGGGGGGTTCCTGCCCCACCTGGGGGGGGGGGGGGGGGGGGGCGTTCCTGCCCCCACCTGATCTACATCAGCAGCAGTGTGGTTCTCACCAGAATGTGCACCAGAAATTTGTCCACTACTTTGCCCACCGAGGTATGTATCTCTGCCCTGTTGGCGGGTAGGGGTGACAGCTGGCCGCGACCATGGCATTCTCAGAGCTCTCCTCCAAGCGCTTCTCTTAGGAGGGCGGGGGGATCCCGGATGGGCCTGGCACCGTCGGCTACAGATCCTTCGGGAGAATGGACATGTGGTCAGTGGAAGGATGGGTTCAGTCGGTCTGTATGGCATTAACGACTTATGTTTGGCAGGTCACCTGGGTGGAGGTCTCTGTGCCATACACCGACCTCTGCAGCAGTCACTGCTCTACCCTCAGCCACCCCCGTCACCTCCAGGGCCCGTTCCTTTTTTTTCTAATTTAGTGTACCCAGTTATTTTTTTTTCCAATTAAGGGGCAATTTAGCGTGGCCAATCCACCTACCCTGCACATTGTTGTGGGGGCGAAACCATCTCATAGTTGCCCTATGGCTGACCCTCAGGGGAACAGGGTATCCTGTCTGCCCTCCACCACGTCCACAAGCTGGCCAGATTGGCATGGCCGAATCGTGGGACTGGTCATCTCCGCGGCACAGCTGCCAGCTGAGAGGGGTTGGCGGTGCAGGAACGGTTTAAGTGCTGCTCTCCATTGTTGACAGGAGGCTGGAGAGCGGGGGTCCCGGCGAATCAGCCAGCAGGACCATACTTATCGGTGAGAAGCCCTTGGAGCCTCGTTAAGTGGACTAATTAACATTTTATAACGGTGACAGCCTTGCCGGGCCGATATTTGACAAGCTCGCAGCATTTCCTGCTCACTACCACACTTAAAAACACTTTGGTTAAATCGCACCCACAGGCCGGGACTGTTAATGGATAGGAAATTGGGATTATGGTTACTGGATGAACATTCGAATCAGCTCTCCACAAGTAGTGCAAGCAGAAAGTTGCCTCTACCTTTCTTCATCTCCTCCTCCTCATGTCCTCGCTTCTCAGTTACTCAGTGTGTAGCTGATGGTGAGGATTGTTCCCTCATGAGGATGAGGTTGTGCAGGGTGCAGTAACCACTATGATCAGGACATATGCTCTGCCAAGTACTGTGGAGCAGCCCGGGAAGCAGAGGCATTATTTCAAAGGTCTGTTCTATCACATGTTGTGTGGAAAGTATGGCTTTCAGCGTCTGCGTGCTGCACACGTGCATGTGATTGGCAACTTGACCAATGGCAGTGATAGCCACCCTTCGGTTTGCCATGGTGACTCAAATACTCAGTGGGCTGCAGCGGAATAAAGGTATCATCACTGCTGCCCGGATACTCGGCATTGACCTGCACGGTTCCCTGGACATCGAGGAAGCAAATCCCTTTTGGGTCCAGTCAATGGGAGAGTTGAAATGTAGTCAGTGGTGTCTGCACCATGGGGGATGTCTGCAATTAGTAAATCGGTGTGTTTGTTCAGTCTGTTAATCTCTAACAAGAGAGAAATAAATATATAGCCCTCTTTGAATAGGGAACCCCAGTCACCTTAACATCACTGGCAATGTTATCCTTGCCCTGCTCTGAGGTCATGGTTATGGCTTTAACCAGTGGCAGATTTCAGTGATAATGGCCCAAATGGCAGCACGGTGTGCGCAGTGGGTTAGCCTTGCTGCGCTGAGGTCCCAGGTTCAATCCTGGCTCTGGGTCAATGTCCGTGGGGAGTTTGCACATTCTCCCCGTGTCTGCGTGGGTTTCACCCCCACAACCCAAGATTGCAACCTAGGTGGATTGGCCACGCTAAACTGCCCCTTAATTGGAAAAAATGAATTGAGCCCTCTAAATTTAGGGGAAAAAAGATATTGGCCCAAATCCCTGCTCAGGGCCAGAGCCTTCATTACCTTGCTCTGATTTTCAGGCCAATCTCCGGAACTCACTCAGAAACCATGGAGGAAACAGCAGAGAGAAACCGTGCAGAAACCACACACCCTTTTTATGGCACTAGCTGTCATATTTGGTAAACAAGAGTTTGATGTCCCAAAGCTTTCTTTGGAAATGCAAGGAGAGGGTAAGAGGGGTAGGTAAGGTAAGTGGGTGGATGGGGTGAGGGAGGTGGGGTTGGAGGGTGAGATCAGGTGAGCCAGGTGTTGAGGGAGGAGTCAGGTTGGCCCACTGGACTCAGGGGGCAGTTTGGGATGAGGGGGCTCAGCTCTGTAGTTACCCAGGTATTTTAACCAGGTTTTAGTCTGTCTGGGGAAGTAGGAGTCTGTTTTGGAGGAGCAGGGGATTTGAACATTCAAACTTGTTGGGTACCTTTCACAGAGTTAGTGCGTTGGGTCTGCAGAGTGTTGTGCATCTTGGAGGTACGTCCAGTCTGGACTGCCTGGAATCAGAAGATTCTGGGCCCATGTCTTCATTGAAATGTTAGACAACTTGCCGTTGTTCCTTGATGAGGTTCAACAGGAACATTTTCTCCGCAAACACCCAGGACAGATAATGCCTCCTGCTGGAGCCCCCTCTGTTCCTGCTCCCTCTTCCGATGGCTTGTGCTGCTCTGCTAAACCTTTCCTTCATCTCGCAGTCACATCTGATTGTCTGTGAAGCCAGTGGGAAAACGGGTGGTCCAGAACACATCTGGAACAACATGGCAGGCAGAAGTTAGGACTCAGCTGAAGAACACCTTGAGAATGCCGGTATCGGGATGAAAGCTGCCAGCAGTACTACAAAAGAACAAGAACAAAGGAAAGTACAGCACAGGAGCAGGCCCTTTGGCCCTCCAAGCCCAATGCCGACCATGCTGCCCGGCTAAACTACAATCTTCTACACTTCCTGGATCCGTTTCTCTCTATTCCCATCCCTATTCATGTATTTGTCAAGATGCCCCTTAAATGTCCCTATCGTCCACGACCTCCTCCCGGCAGCGAGTTCCAGGCACCCACTGCCCTCTGTGTAAAAAACTTGCCTCGTACATCTCCTCTAAACCTTGCCCCTCGCACCTTAAACCTATGCACCCTAGTAATTGACCCCTCTACCCAGGGAAAAAGCCTCTGACTATCTACTCTGTCTATGCCCCTCATAATTTTGCAGACCTCGATCAGGTCGCCCCTCACCTCCGTCGTTCCCAGTGAGAACAAACCGAGTTTATTCAACCGCTCCTCATATCTAATGCCCTCCATACCAGGCAACATCCTGGTAAATCTCTTCTGCACCTCTCTAAGCTTCCACATCCTTCTGGTAGTGTGGCGACCAGAATTGAACACTACTAACTCCAAGTGTGGCCTAACTAAGATTCTATACACCTGCAACATGACTTGCCAATTCTTATACTCAGTGCACCGGCCAATGAAGGCAAGCATGCCGTATGCCTTCTGAACTACCTTCTCCACCTGTGTTGCCCCTTTCAGTGAACTGTGGACCTGAACACTTAGATCTCTCTGACTTTCAATACTCTTGCGGGTTCTACCATTCACTGTATATCCCTACCTGCATTAGACCTTCCAAAATGCATTACCTCACATTTGTCCGGATTAACACTCCATCTGCCATCTCTCCACCCAAGTCTCCAAACTATCTAAATCCTGCTGTATCCTCTGACAGTCCTCATCGCTATCCGCAATTCCACCAACCTTTGTGTCGTCTGCAAACTTACTAATCAGACCAGTTACATTTTCCTCCAAATCATTTATATATACTACGAACAGCAACGGTCCCAGCACTGATCCCTGCGTAACACCACTAGTCACAGCCCTCCAATTAGAAAAGCACCCTTCCATTGCTACTCTCTGCCTTCTATGACCTAGCCAGTTCTGTATCCATCTTGCCAGCTCACCCCTGATCCCGTGTGAACTTCACCTTTTGTACCAGTCTGCCTATGAGGGACCTTGTCAAAGGCTTACTGAAGTCCATATAGACAACATCCACTGCCCTAACCTGCATCAATCATCTTTGTGACCTCTTCGAAAAACTCTATCAAGTTAGTGAGACACGACCTCCCCTTCACAAAACTATGCTGCCTCTCACTAATACGTCCATTTGCTTCCAAATGGGAGTAGATCCTGTCTCGAAGAATTCTCTCCAGTAATTTCCCGACCACTAACGTAAGGCTCACCGGCCTGTAGTTCCCTGGATTATCCTTGCTACCCTTCTTAAACAAAGGAACAACACTGGCTATTCTCTAGTCCTTCAGGACATCACCTGAAGACAGTGAGGATACAAAGGTTTCTGTCAAGGCCTCAGCAATTTCCTCTCTTGCCTCCCTTCACTATTCTGGGGTGGATCCCATCCGGCCCTGGGGACTTATCTACCGGCCCTGCACCCTGAATGCCGCAGCATTGTTGGAGGACGCGTCTATCGAGGTGGATCTCCCACTTTCAGTGTCATTGAGGAGGCCCCATCGTCCAACCTCAGAGTGTTCCTGGAGTTACAGCTTTTTTTTCAGGAGATCCATTTTATTCCTTAAACAGTGAGTCAGTAATATTGGACACCTTTTCATATGGCACCCAGACATGACAGCAATCAAGCCCACCCCTCCCAGAATACAGGGGCTAAACCCCTCATGCATAATTGATTAGGTTGCACTGGACAATATGGTGTGAGTTCCTGACGGTCTCCACAGCAGGAAATACATCCTGTTGCAGCCTCCACTACAGAACCCTGTTCCAGGTAGGAGAATGCTACACAGAGAGTCTGAAACGGTAATCGAAGGTTAGGTGTGTGGGCAGAAAATTGCCATAATGTGGGAAAATGTGCAGAATAGCAAAGAGAATGTTATTTAAATGGCGATACTGCAGAGTACTGCTGTACAGTGCAGCTGGGTGTCTTCATGCATGAATCTTTAAAAACGGTTAACATGCAGTAATTAGAAGGCTAGTGGGGTTCGGCTGTATTTCAGTGGGAGTATAAAGATGGAGGTCTTGCTGCAGCTTTATAATCAAGGCATTAGTGAGACCACACAGAGGGCACTATGTACAGTTTTGGGCTGCTCATTTAAGGTGGGAAATATTTGTATTGATGAGGAGAGATTGAACAATTTAGGCCTGTACTCTCTGGAGTTTAGAAGAATGAGGGGAGATCAAATTGAGGTAAACAAGATGCTGAAAGCTGTGGATAAAGTAGACGTGGAGCAGATGCTTCCTCTTGTGCGGCATTCTAGAAACGAGGATCTTCAAATAAGAGGGCAGCAAATTCAAACAGAGCTGAGGAGAAACTCCTTCTCCCACAGGATTGTGAATCCGTGGAATTCGCTCCCCAAGAATGTGGTGAATGCTGGGACAGTGAGTAAATTTAAGAAGGAGTTAGATTTTTAATCGGGTTGAAGGGTTATGGAGAACGGGCAGGTCGGTGGAGTTGAGGCCAGGATGGGATCAGCCAGGATCACATTGAGAGTGTGTAGGCTTGGGAGGCTAACTTGCTGACATGTGTTCTAGGGAGGACGATACTGTGGCTGATTTCACAATCCAGCTCTGGTCTGTAACATTGTAGATAGCAGATGTGGACCATATCAGCCATGATAGAATGGCGGAGCAGACTCGATGGCTGAATGGCCTAATTATGCTCCTGTATCTGATGAGCTAATGAACTAAGATTTATCAGGCTGATTCCTGGGACCAGGAAAAGTTTTATGAGGAAAGATTGAATAGTTTGGGCCGACTCCCATTGGAAGTAAGGGAGGTGATCTGATTGAAACATGAAGGATTCTGAAGGGGATTGACTGGGCAGGGGCTGGGAGAATTCACGGGGGCAGGTAGAACTGGGGACACAATTTTAGCAAAAAAGTGTCTCCCATTTAAGACAGAGATGAGAAGGAATTCTTCCTTGGAGGATTGTTAGTCTGTGCAACAGCAGAGGCTGGAGCACGATTCTCCAGAAAGATCTCTAAGTGTGGTAGTGAGCGGAACTGCCGCAAGCTCCCTGGCGCTCGGCCCAACGAGGCCGGAACACTATTCAACATTAATTGGTTCACATAACGAGGCCTCACGGATTAGATACATATAAATACATAGAAACATACAGTGCAGAAAGAGGCCATTCGGCCCATCGAGTCTGCACCGTCCCACTTGAGCCCTCACTTCCACCCTATCCCTGTAGCCCAATAACTCCTCCTAAAATTTTTGGTCACTAAGGACAGTTTATCTTGTCCAATCCACCTAACCTGCATGTCTTTGAACTGTTGGAGGAAACCGGAGTACCCGGAGGAAATCCACACAGACACGAGGAGAACGTGCAGACTCCGCACAGACAGTGACCCAGCGGGGAATCGAACCTGGGACCCTGGCTCTGTGAAGCCAGTGCTATCTTTTGTGCTATGCCGGTAGGACAAAAGGTCCGATTCGGCCGCACCGCACGCCAGCCCCCCGCGAACAAGGCCGGCCAGCACTTAAACAGCTCTTAAACAGTCAGCACTTAAACAGCTCTTACACAGCCAGCACTTAAACAGCTCTTACACAGCCAGCACTTAAACAGCTCTTACACAGCCAGCACTTAAACAGCTCTTAAACAGTCAGCACTTAAACAGCTCTTAAACAGCCAGCACTTAAACAGCTCTTACACAGCCAGCACTTAAACAGCTCTTACACAGCCAGCACTTAAACAGCTCTTACACAGCCAGCACTTAAACAGCTCTTACACAGCCAGCACTTAAACAGCTCTTACACAGCCAGAAATTGGGGGAGCCAGTTCACAACAATGGCACCCCCAGGAGACTGGCCCAAGATTCGGAGACACAGACCTGTCGCAGCGGAGACCAGGAGGGATGTCCTGTTCCCCCGAGGGTGCCGGAAGGTTAGCCATGGGGCAGTCAGTGCTGCCTGGGACAAGGTGGCAGCAGCTGTGAGCTCGGGCAGTGTGACCAGGAGGTCTGGCCTCCAGTGTCAGAAGAAGGTCAGACCTACATCAGGCAGCACGAGTGATTAGACACCAACCCAGCCACCCCCCACCCCCCAAGCCCTTTCCACCCACACACAAGCATGCCTTACTGACTGACCACATCTCCGTTCTCCCGCAGGTCCTCCAGCCGATGGCTCTGGCCCATCCCGGGCGACCCCCTCTCCAGCCTCTCAGGAGAACACCTCAGAGGGGAGTTTCTAGGAAGACAGTATCGAGATGTCACAGCTGTCACCCCCAACCCTCCCCCAGCGCAGATACACACACCTCAGTGGGGACATGTTAGTGGTCAGGCTCCTGGGGCACAATCTGGTGAGGACCACACTGCTACTAATGTACGTCAGGTGGAGGCAGGAACCACCCCCCCCCCCCCCCCCCCCAGGCGAGACAGCAGTCGCAGGGCTGCTGGATCCCAGAACCCAGCTGGGTCCCAGCCTGATGCTGGGCCTCTGGTACAGGGTTACCCCGGAGCTGAATGAAGAATGAAAGTCACTTATTGTCACAAGTAGGCTTCAAATGAAGTTACTGTGAAAAGCCCCTAGTCGCCACATTCCGGCGCCTGTTCGGGGAGGCTGTTACAGGAATCGAACCGTGCTGCTGGCCTGCGTGGTCTGCTTTCAAAGCCAGCAATTTAGCCCTGTGCTATGGAGATGATAAGGAGCGGCCGGGACATTCAGAGGAGATGTCAGCGACACTCCAGCAGATCCATTGCCGCTTCGAGGAGTCCCAGAGGCTACGGCACAAGGAGATGTCGCCCGGCAATGAGTGTCATTGAGGCCAACACTGCGAGGGGGTGACAGCAGTGGAGAGCCTGGTGCACGATGTCGGCTGCATGAGTGAAGATCTGCAGGGCGTTGCGCAGTTGGTGATGGCCATGGCTGACGGTCTCGGCAGAATGTCTGACTCGCTGGGGGATGTGACCCAGTACCAGGCTGACCTTGATGAGGTTCTGCGGACATGTCTTGCTCTCAATGGGAATGGTCGAGACACTGCGGAGCTTGTCGCAGGTCGGGCACGGCCGAGTATGTCCCAGTCACTGAGGAGCATCGCTAAGGGCATCGACAGGATGGTGCGGACCATGGGGAGCAGCCAGGGCTGGCAGAGCCAGATGATGCAGGGGCAGCTTGAACCAGCTACCCCTCCATCCCAAGGTGAACCCCAGGGCCCTATGAACCGGGAGGAGGGGGCGCTGAGTGCCAACCCAGACCCGTACTATGGAGTGCAGACAGTGGCTACCAGCTTCCCCGAGTTCCACCCCTCTGCTGAGGCCACGTCTTGGGGTCATCACACGGGACAGGGCGGCACGGCTGTGCATGTGTCACCGACAAATGAGCCGGGGCCTGTTATAATATACACACAGGTATATGATGGTGCACAAACAGGCAGTGATTGACACACAGGATGACCAATGAACACACAGAACACAGCAGCCAATCACCAGACAGGACACAGCCACTATAAAGCCAGAGGGCACTAGTTTTTCCCGTTCTCTCGGGATGCAGCCTCTGAGACAGTCAGAGCCCGTGAGCAACAACTAGAACATCCACCATGTGGCAGTAAGTTAGTCTGGTCAGGCTAGCCTCAGGTCTCCAGTCAATCAGCATAATGTCAACCCACAGTTTTTTTTTAAATGTTTTTACTCTCTATTTTCACATTTTCCTTCAAAATTTACACCCCACCCACAGACAGTAAACAGTAACAAATACAAAATCAACCCCCTTAACAATAACAACAATCCCATCCTCCCACCACCTCAAACAACGGCCCACCTGTCAATATATGCATCCAATAAAACAAACCCGCCCACGGTGGAAACAAAAAACAAAGGAGAAAAAGAAAAAGAGTCTGGGACCGCCCATGGTCACCATAGAGTCCACTCCGCCCCCCCCCCCCCCCCCCCCCCCCCCCCCCCCGCTCCCTCACACACTCAATGCCATCCAACCTCTGAAAGAGTGCTGTACATGATACCAAGAGATGGAAACTCCCCCCTCCCCCCACCTCTTCAACTCCTCCCCTCCACTGCCTCTTGTAAAACTCCTCCCTCCAACCTCGGTTCCTTGCCCCCAACTTTCCACCCCGGCTAGACCACTGGGACCTTGTTCTGCCAGGCTCCGATGGCCGCAGCCCCTTCCCCCACCTCCCATTCACTGACCGGCTTAAACCGGCCAGCGTGGAGGCCCCCGCCCGGGTCCCTTTCCCCCTTGCCTGGCCCTAGGAAAGCCCAGAAATCCCCTTTTAGCGCACACACACCCCGCATATCCACCTACACCCCAAAGAGCCCTCACTTCGAGTGAAATTCCCATCACTTCCCTTGTCCAGATATATACAACACCGGCTCCTTTACCCCATACACCCGCACGCAGTGAAACAAAATAAAGAAGAAAATACAGTTGAGATTATATCGGCACATGGTCATTTCTCAATTTCTCAGTTCTGCCACAGTCCTTCTGCCTTCGCAAACTCCTCCGCTGCCTCCGCCGTTCCAAAATAAAAGTCCTTGAACTTGTAAGTCACCCTCAGCACGCTGGATATACAATGCCGCACTGCACCTTGCTAATGTACAGTGCCCTCTTCACCCGGTTGAAAGCAGCCCGCCTCCTCGCCAGCTCCACCGTAAAGTCCTGGTATACACGTATACCAGCTCCAGCCCACTGCACCACCCGCTTCTGCTTAGCCCAGCACAGGGACCTTCTCCTTCACACAGGGGCTGGTTTAGCTCACTGGGCTAAATCGCTGGCTTTTCAAGCAGGCCAGCAGCATAGTTCGATTCCCGTTACCAGCCTCCCCGGACAGGCGCCGGAATGTGGCGACTAGGGGATTTTCACAGTAACTTCATTGAAGCCTACTCGTGACAATAAGCGATTTTCATTCATTTCACAGTACCTACGGAAGCACAGAGTCACTACCCTTGGCGGCTCACCCGCCTTGGTACAGGCCTCCACGACCGATGAGCCCGATCCAGTTCATATCGAGAGGGATCCTCCCCCTCCCCCAATAGTTTCACCAACATTGTGGCAAAATACTCAGTCGGCCTCGGCCCTTCAACTCCTTCGGGCAGCCCCACAATCCTCAAATTCTGTCGCCTGGATCTGTTTCCAGATCTTCCATTTTTCGTCGCAGATCCTTGTTAATCTCCATCGCCTTCCTCATCGAGGTAAGTTGATCACTGTGCTGCAATAATGTCTCCTCCACTTCCTTCAGTGCCTCCCCTTGCTCCCGCACCTCCGCCACTGTGCTTGCCACCGCCGTCGTCACCGGGGAAATCGCCTCCTCCACCAGCACACTCAAAACCTCCCTCACCTCCTTCCTCATTGTCTCCATGTATTTTGTAAACTGCCTTTTGAATTCCACAGCCATCACCTTAGTTATTTCTTCTGCCGTGAGCAATGCGGCCTCCCCTGGTGCTCCAGCCTCCATTTTCCTTGGTGACCCCGCGGTGACCTTTCCACTCCCCGACAGACCTTCAGCTGTTTTTTTACGGCCGTTTTTTTTGCTCACCCTTGACATTTTCCTTCACTGTGCCTCCTCTGTGCCTTCTCCCTGGTTTTGCCGCCTCCATGGACCCTGGGACCAGGCTTAAAGCTCCGAAAATGCCGTTCCCGAACGGGAACCCTCCATTGCGTGGCTGCCTCCTGCCCGCCGTCACCGGAAGTCGTGTCAACCCACAGTTAAAGTATGTATGATAGTTAAGAGTTCAATAAAATTGAGTTGCATTTCTTCAAGTGTTGGAAGCCTGTCTCTCTCACTGCTGCAGTAAACGCAGTCCTCGCAGACCCAGCTTACCCACACATCAGGGCCCTCCGGCCCCAGAGCCCCCAGAGGGTGCCCACCGGCGGCATCGAGGGCCCAGGGGACGAGGTAAGCAGCTGGCTGCCTCCACCTCTTATCTACATTCTAGGGAGACACCGAGACGTAGAGGTAGGAAGACAAAGAGAATCACTGAGGGAACCGGGGGGAGGGGGGAGAGGGGTAGGTAGGGAGTGGGGGGGGGCTGGAGGGGTTGAGTGGGGGAGCGGCACCTTCTGGAGAGTGGGGAATAGTAAACACAATAAACACCCTTGTGCATAACTAGTATGATGCCTCTTTCACTTTCTTCCACAATGCGGGCCGACCTCCGAACCCTTGGCCCTTCTCTCCAGGCATCTCACCCTCCACCTCGGGCACAACACACTCAGCAGACAGGCAGCGGTCAGACTATGGCATACAAGTGCTGGTTTAGCTCAGTGGGCTAAACAGCTGGCTTGTAATGCAGAACAAGGCCAGCAGCGTGGGTTCAATTCCTGTACCGGCCTCCCCGAACAGGCGCTGGAATGTGATGACTAGGAGCTTTTCACAGTAACTCCATACCTGTGAAAATAAAAGGTTATTATTATTAGATTGAGTAGCATTGGCACTCAGCTCTCTGCGGGTTATCATCATACCCCTGCCCTCGACAGTGACCTGCTGATGGTGCCGAGCAGTCCTATCACCCTGGAGTGGTGTTACACAGTCCCTGGGAGGGCAGGAGGTGGGGTTGGGTAGCGATGACGGACCAGGCCACGTCCTATGAGAAGCGAGCGAGTATGAGGGTCTCCCTGACTTGCTGGACCCTCACCACTGCTGCCTGTCCTGCATCTTCCAGCTGGTCCTCCGGTTTCTCCCCGGCTTCATCCTCCAGCTTCTGCTGCTCTGCCACCTCCTCATCATCATCCTCCTCAGAGGTGGCCACATGTTCCATCTCGTCACCCTGCTGCTGTGCCAGGTTGTGGAGGGAATCTTTGAAGGCAGATGGGCAGGTTAATAAGGTGGTGAAAAAGGCATGTGGGACACTCACTTTTGTTAATCGGGGCATAGGTTACAAAAGCAGGGAGGTCATGTTGGAGTTGTATAGAACTTTGGTGAGGCCACAGCTGGAGTACTGTGTGCAGTTCTGGTCACCACATTACAGGAAGGATGTGATTGGACTGGAGGGGGTGGAGAGGAGATTCACCAGGATGTTGCTGGGATGGAACGTTTAAGTTATGAAGAGAGGTTGGATAGGCTTGGGTTGTTTTCACTGGAGCAGAGAAGACTGAGGGGTGACCTGATCGAGGTGGACAAGATTATGAGGGGCAGGGACAGGGTGGATAGGGAGCAGCTGTTCCCCTTATTTGAAGGGTCGGTTACGAGGGGACACAAGGTGAGGGGTAGGAAGTTTATGGAGAATTTGAGGAAAAACCTTTTTACCCAGAGGGTGGTGACGGTCTGGAACACACTGCCTGGGAGGGTGGTGATGGTCTGGAACGCCCTGCCTGGGAGGGTGGTGATGGTCAGGAACCACCTGCCTAGGAGGGTGGTGACGGTCAGGAACACACTGCCTGGGAGGGTGGTGACGGTCTGGAACACACTGCCTAGGAGGGTGGTGACGGTCAGGAACACACTGCCTGGGAGGGTGGTGACGGTCAGGAACACACTGCCTGGGAGGGTGGTGACGGTCTGGAACACACTGCCTGGGAGGGTGGTGACGGTCAGGAACACACTGCCTGGGAGGGTGGTGACGGTCAGGAACACACTGTCTGGGAGGGTGGTGACAGTCAGGAAGCACTGCCTGGGAGGGTGGTGATGGTCTGGAAACGCACTGCCTGGGAGAGTGGTGACGGTCAGGAACACACTGCCTGGGAGGGTGGTGATGGTCTGGAACGCACTGCCTGGGAGGGTGATGACGGTCAGGAACACACTGCCTGGGAGGGTGGTGACGGTCAGGAACACACTGCCTGGGAGGGTGGTGACGGTCAGGAACACACTGCCTGGGAGGGTGGTGACGGTCTGGAACACACTGCCTGGGAGGGTGGTGACGGTCAGGAACGCACTGCCTGGGAGGGTGGGAGAGGCTGGAACGCACTGCCTGGGAGGGTGGTGACGGTCAGGAACACACTGCCTGGGAGGGTGGTAGAGGCGGGTTGCCTCACATTCTTTAAAAAGTACCTGGAGGAGCACTTGGCCCATCTTAACATTCGATGCTATGGGCCAAGTGCTGGCAAATGGGGTTAGGTGGGCAGCTCAGGGGCCTTTCATACGGCGGCGCAGACTCGATGGGCTGAAGGGCCCATTTCTACACTGTATTTTTCTGTGAGGACACAGCAACCCACCACAAAGCGGGCAGTGTCCTGCAGGGCACCACCGGAGCGCTCGAAGCATCAGAACAGCATTTTGAGCAGTCCGATGTACCGCTCAATGACAGCCTGGGCAGCCACATGGGCCTCATTGTATCGGTCTCCGCTTCGCTCTCCGGTCTCTGTACTGGTGTCATTAGCCAGGTCCTCAGTGGGTACCCGTTATCCCCCAACAACCAGTTGCCCATCCTGGGATGGTCCTCGAAGAGGGTAGGGATGTCTGACTGCCCCAGGATGTAGCTGTCGTGCACACTCCCCGGGCAGCGTGCACACACTTGAAAATGAAAATTGCTTATTGTCACGAGTAGGCTTCAATGAAGTTACTGTGAAAAGCCCCTAGTCGCCACATTCCGGCGCCTGTCCGGGGAGGCTGGTACGGGAATCGAACCGTGCTGCTGACCTGCTTGGTCTGCTTTAAAAGCCAGCGATTTAGCCTTGTGAGCTAAACCAGCCCCTCTTAACTTGCATTATCTTCCTGTGGTCGTCGCACATGGGTTTTATGTTGAGGGAGTGGAAACCCTTTTAGTTGATAAAGGGCATGGCCCAGTGAGTGCAGTGCAACATTCAGTACCCCTTGGACCTGCGGCATCCCGGCAATGGCAGAGAAACCTGCTGCCCGGGCACCTTGCTGGGCTTGGTCATTGGCAGCTACTCATAGACCCCATGGTTCGGTTGGAGCAGCTATTGGATGGTCATTGGCAGCTACTCATAGACCCCGTGGTTTGGTTGGAGCAGCTGTTGGATGGTCATTGGCAGCTACTCATAGACCCCATGGTTCGGTTGGAACAGCTGTTGGATGGTCATTGGCAGCTACTCATAGACCCCATGGTTCGGTTGGAGCAGCTGTTGGATGGTCATTGGCAGCTACTTATAGACCCCGTGGTTTGGTTGGAGCAGCTGTTGGATGGTCATTGGCAGCTACTCATAGACCCCATGGTTCGGTTGGAGCAGCTGTTGGATGGTCATTGGCAGCTACTCATAGACCCCGTGGTTCGGTTGGAGCAGCTGTTGGATGCACTTAGGAACATTCAGGTGCTGGAAAGCGTCATAGATAGGAGTTATAGAGATGTGGTCGCACCCAAGGTGCAGGCAGAGAGATGGGTGACCACCAAAAGGGGCAAGCAGTCAGTGCAGGACTCCCCTGTGGTTGTCCCCATCTCGAACAGGTATACCCCTTTGGATACTGTCTGGGGGATAACCAATCAGGGGAAAACAGCAGCAGCCAGAGCAGTGGCACCACGGCTGGCTCTGATGCTCAGCAGGAGGGTCAAAGCGCAGAAGAGCAATAGTCATAGGGGACTCTATAGTCAGGGGCACAGATAGGCGCTTCTGTGGACGTGAAAGAGACTCCAGGTTGGTATGCTGCCTCCCTGGTGCCAGGGTCCAGGATGTCTCCGAACGGGTAGCGGGCATCCTGAAGGAGGAGGCCAAACAGACAGAGGTCGTTGTACATATTGGTACTAACGGCATAGGCAGGAAGGGGCATGAGGTCCTGCAGCAGGAGTTCAGGGAGCTAGGCAGAAAGTTAAGAGACAGGACCTCTAGGGTTGTAATCTCGGGATTACTCCCTGTGCCACGTGCCAGTGAGGCTAGAAATAGGAAGATAGAGCAGCTAAACACGTGGCTAAACATATGGTGTAGAAGGGAGGGTTTCCGTTATCTGGATCACTGAGAGCTCTTCCGGGGCAGGTGTGACCTGTATAAGAAGGACGGGTTGCACCTAAACTGGAGAGGCAGAAATATCCTGGCCGCGAGGTTTGCTAGTGTCACACGGGAGGGTTTAAACTAGTATGGTAGGGGGGTGGGTACCGGAGCAATAGGTCAGAAGGTGAAAAAGTTGAGGAGAACTAGGGAATAGGGCCAGTATGGTTCTGAGGCAGAGCAGACAGGGGGTTGTTGCTGAACACAGTGGGTCTGGTGGCCTGAAGTGCATATGTTTTAATGCAAGATGTATTACGGGTAAGGCAGATGAACTTAGAGCTTGGATTAGTACTTGGAACTATGATGCTGTTGCCATTACAGAGACCTGGTTGAGGGAAGGACAGGATTGGCAGCTAAACGTTCCAGCATTTAGATGTTTCAGGTGGGATAGAGGAGGATGTAAAAGGGGTGGCGGAGTTGCGCTATTGATTCGGGGGAATATCACACCTGTACTACGGGAGGACACCTCAGAGGGCAGCGAGGCTATATGGGTAGAGATCAGGAATAAGAAGGGTGCAGTCACAATGTTGGGGGTTTACTACAGGCCCCCCAACAGCCAGCAGGAGATAGAGGAGCAGATAGACAGACAGATTTTGGAAAGGAGTAAAAGCAACAGGGTTGTTGTGATGGGAGACTTTAACTTCCCCAATATTGACTGGGACTCACTTAGTGCTGGGGGCTTAGACGGGGCAGAGTTTGTAAGGAGCATCCAGGAGGGCTTCTTAAAACAATATGTAGACAGTCCAACGAGGGAAGGGGCTGTACTGGACCTGGTATTGGGGAATGAGCCCGACCAGGTGGTAGATGTTTCAGTAGGGGAGCATTTCGGGAACAGTGACCACAATTCAGTAAGTTTTAAAGTGCTGGTGGACAAGGATAAGAGTGGTCCTAGGGTGAATGTGCTAAATTGGGGAAAACTAATTATAACAATATTAGGCGGGAACTGAAGAACCTAGATTGGGGGCGGATGTTTGAGGTAAATCAACATCTGACATGTGGGAGGTTTTCAAATATCAATTGAAAGGAATTCAGGACCGGCATGTTCCTGTGAGGAAGAAGGATAAATACAGCAAATTTCGGGAACCTTGGATAACAAGAGATATTGTAGGCCTCGTCAAAAAGAAACGAGGCATTTGTCAGGGCTAGAAGGCTGGGAATTGACGACGCCTGTGTGGAATATAAGGAAAGTAGGAAGGAACTTAAGGAGTCAGGAGGGCAAAAAGGGGTCACGAAAAGTAATTGGCAAATAGGGTTATGGAAAATCCCAAGGCTTTTTACATGTACATAAAAAGCAAGAGAGTGGCCAGGGAAAGGGTTGGCCCACTGAAGAACAGGCGAGGGAATCTATGTGTGGAGCCAGAGGAAATGGGCGAAGTACTAAATGAATACTTTGCATCAGTATTCACCAAAGAGAAGGAATTGGTGGATGTTGAGTTTGGAGAAGGGTGTGTAGACAGCCTGGGTCACATTGAGATCCAAAAAGACGAGGTGTTGGGCGTCTTGAAAAATATTAAGGTGGATAAGTCCCCAGGGCCTGATGGGATCCAACCCAGAATACTGAAGGAGGCTGGAGAGGAAATTGCTGAGGCCTTGACAGAAATCTTTGGAACCTGACTGTCTTCAGGTGATGTCCCGGAGGACTGGAGAATAGCCAATGTTGTTCCTTTGTTTAAGAAGGGTAGCAAGGATAATCCAGGGAACTACAGGCTAGTGAGCCTTACGTCAGTGGTAGGGAAATTACTGGAGAGAATTCTTCGAGACAGGATCTACTCCCATTTGGAAGAAAATAGACGTATTAGTGAGAGACAGCATGGTTTTGTGAAGGGGAGGTCGTGACTCACTAACTTGGTAAGAGTTTTTCGAGGAGGTCACAAAGATGATTGATGCAGGTAGGGTAGTGGATGTTGTCTATATGGACTTCAGTAAGGCCTTTGACAAAGTTCCTCATCATAGAATTTACAGTGCAGAAGGAGGCCATACGGCCCATCGAGTCTGCACCGGCTCTTGGAAAGAGCACCCTACCCAAGGTCAACACCTCCGCCCTGTCCCCATAACCCAGTAACACCACCCAACACTGAGGGCAATTTTGGACACAAAGGGCAATTTATCATGGCCAATCGACCTAACCTGCACATCTTTGGACTGTGGGAGGAAACCGGAGCATCCGGAGGAAACCCACGCACACACAGGGAGGATGTGAAGACTCCGCACAGACAGTGACCCAAGCCGGAATCGAACCTGGGACCCTGGAGCTGTGAAGCATTTATGCTAACCACCATGCTACCCTGCTGCCCTCATGGCAGACTGGTACAAAAGGTGAAGTCACACGGACTCAGGGGTGAGCTGGCAAGATGGATACAGAACTGGCTAGGTCATAGAAGGCAGAGAGTAGCAATGGAAGGGTGCTTTTGTGATTGGAGGGCTGTGACTAGTGGTGTTCCGCAGGGATCAGTGCTGGGACCTTTGCTGTTCGTATTATATATAAATGATTTGGAGGAAAATGTAACTGGTCTGATTAGTAAGTTTGCAGACGACACAAAGGTTGGTGGAATTGCGGATAGCGATGAGGACTGTCAGAGGATACAGCAGGATTTAAATCATTTGGAGACTTGGGCGGAGAGATGGCAGATGAAGTTTAATCCGGACAAATGTGAGGTAATGCATTTTGAAAGATCTAATGCAGGTAGGGAATGGACAGTGAATGGTAGACCCCTCAAGAGTATTGACAGTCAGAGAGATCTAGGGGTACAAGTCCACAGGTCACTGAAAAGGGCAACACAGGTGGAGAAGGCATACGGCATGCTTGCCTTCATTGGCTGGGGCGTTGTGTATAAGAATTGGCAAGTCATGTTACAGCTATATAGAACCTTAGTTAGGCCACACTTGGAGTATTGTGTTCAATTCTGGTTGCCACACTACCAGAAGGATGTGGAGGCTTTAGAGAGGGTGCAGAAGAGATTTACCAGGATGTTGCCTGGTATGGAGGGCATTAGCTATGAGGAGCAGTTGAATTAACTTTGTTCTCACTGGAACGACGGACAACCTGATAAAGGTCTACAAAATTATGAGGGGCATAGACAGAGTGGATAGTCAGACACTATCTACATATTTCAATTTTTCCCAGGGTAGAGGGGTCAATTACTAGGGGGCATAGATTTAAGGTGCGAGGGGCAAGGTTTAGAGGAGATGTACGAGGCAAGTATTTTACACAGAGGGTAGTGGGTGCCTGGAACTCGCTGCTGGAGGATGTGGTGGAAGCAGGGACGCTAGTGACATTTAAGGGGCATCTTGACAAATACATGAATAGGATGGGAATAGAGGAATACGGACCCAGGAAGTGTAAAAGATTTTAATTGAGATGGGCAGCATGGTCGGCCCATGCTTGTAGGGCCGAAGGGCCTGCCCCTGTGCTGTACTTTTCTTTGTTCTTTGGTCCATGTCAAAGACGATGTAGTTTTCCACTCGGGCATACAAGACATTCACCTGTGGCCTGCGAGATGCCACACAGTCCCCACTCCAGCCCTGGAATGATCCTGAAGTGGAAAAGGTCAGGGATGCGGCCACAGACAGCGGGTGTCCTCCTCCACATGGTGCCAAGTCTGCGAGGATATGGCACAGGTGTTGCACCGTCTCCTTGTTGAGGCGGAGCCTCCTGCGGCATGAGCTGCCCGTCATGTGGTCAAATGGGCAGCGACACTTGTGCACACTGGGCCTTCGTGGGACTCCCCCTCTGGGTCCCTCCCTGGCCTGTTGGGCAGCCGAGTCCTCAGGGTGTGTGGGGGGGGGGGGGTCTGGCACGTGGTCCGCCGCCTCGAGCATCTGCAGACGCTGCTGCTGACACCGTCTCCAGCGTCTGAGCCCCCGGCCTACCAGCAGCACCAGTTTAGCCACATAAAGGCAAGTTCTGGGTCCAAAGACCCTGCCATGGTGTTCAATATCTGTAAGAGATTGGGAGAGGGTGTCAGACTGACAAACTGCGGTGGCTCCCACCCCGGGACCTGCAAAACCCGAGATGGTGATGTGCGAATATCAATCTTTGCAGATGCAGCAACTTTGTTCAGCTGAAAACTGCTGACACTCTTTCTCGATATAGAAGTGCTGACAGAAGGACGCCCCTGTGAGGGTGCAGAGGCGAACAGCTGGGAACATTCCAAGCATTAGGAATCCAAGTTATATGTAAGACCATTGTTCCATATTCACACAAAAATTGGCCCAATTCTGGAATGCAATGCTAAAGCATTCACACAATCCAATTTAATATAAAATCTTGCACATTACAGCAAAGGATGCCAGTTGGGCCTTTATTCTAGTTCTGATGTTAGTCGGAATAGAATTTCCTGATCCCTTCCAATGTCAATGATTCATTTCCAAAACTAATCAATCCCCCGCTGAATATTATTTTTGTTTTTTGGCTCTGTAAAAATGAAACTCAGATCATTTAAGCAGGTTTGAGAATTTTAAAGCTTGGAAATGGACTGCTAATGGTATTGGAATTGATACAACATGCATCCTGCATTTGGAGGCCCTGCAGAACTCAGGGAGTTAGGCAGTAAGCTAAAAAGCAGGACCTCTAGGGTTGTTAGCTCACTTCCTGTGCCACGTGCCAGTGAGGCTCCAAATAGGAGGATAGTGAAGCTAATTACGTGGTGTAGGAGGGAGGGTTTCAGATTTCTGGACAACTGGGATCTCTTCTGAGGCAGGTGGGACCTGTTGCATCTAAATTGGAGGGGCACCAATATTCTGGTTGGGAGGTTTGAGTCACTCAGGAGGATTTAAACTAGTATGGCAGGGGAGGTGGGAACCAGAGTGTGAGCTCAGAAGGTGTAATAACTGAAGGGGAAATCGAGAACAAAAATAAGAGTACAACATCATCCTGTCTGCTCAAACACAGTGGTTTGAAGTGTATTTGTTTCAAGCCAGAAGTATAGCGGAATATAGATGCTTCAGGAGAGAATGTGGTGGATGTAAAAGGGGTGGGGGAGTAGCATTACTGGATAAGGAGAATATTATAGCCGTGCTGCGGGAGGACTCCTCGGAGGGTTCATACAATGAGGCATTCTGGGTAGAGCTCAGGAATAGGAAGGGGGCAATCACAATGTTGGGGGTTTATGACAAGCCCCCAACTGCCAGCGAGAGAGAGGAGCAGATAGGTAGAGAGATTTTGGGTAGGTGCAAAAGTAACAGGGTTGTTGTGGTCGGGGATTTTAACTCCCCCTCTATTGACTGGACTCACTTAGTGCTGGGGGTTTGGATGGGGCAGAGTTTGTAAGGAGCATCCAGGAAGGCTTCTTGATTCAATATGTAGATCGTCCAACTCGGGAAGGGGCGGTACTGGATCTGGTATTGGAGAATGAGCCTGGACAGGTGGTTGAGGTTTCAGTAGGGGAACATTTTGGGAGTAGTGACCACAATTCCGTATGCTTTAGGGTACATTTGGACAGGGATGAGGGTAACCCTCGCGTTAAGGGGCTAAACTGGGGAAAGGCAAATTACGATAACATTAGACAGGAATTGAAGAGTTTGGATTGGGTGCGGCTGTTGGATAATAAATCAACATCGGACATGTGGGAGTCTTTCAAGCGGCAGTTGATTCGGATTCAGGAAAGTCAAGTTCCTGAGAGAATGAAGCATAAGTATGGGAAGATTAGGGAGCCTTGGATAACGAGGGATATTGTGAACCTCGTCAAAAAAAAACTTTTGTATGGTCTCGAGGTGTGGGGACAGTCGAAATGCTTGAGGAGTATAAAGAAAGTAGGAAGGTACTGAAGCAGAAAATTCGGAGGTCAAGGAGGGGTCATGAAAAATCCTTGGCAAGTAATATTAAGGTGAATCTCAAAGATTTTTATTCATATGTAAAAAGCAAGAGGGTGTCCAGGGAAAGGATTGGACCACTTAAGGACAGTGGGGGGAATCTACGTGTTGAGCCAGAGGAAATGGGCGAGGTACTAAATGAGTACTTTGCATCAGTGTTCACCAAAGAAAGGGACTTTGTGGAAGATGACTCTTGGGCTGTGTGTTGTTGCTCGTTCTGGTGAGTGTGCTTAACACTCAATTGGCTCTGTTTTATTCCTTAGCTCTAGAGTCGCCAGGTATCCTTATGATACCGCCACAAGGTTCAAGTTCAGATCAATGACTCAATACACCAGTTAGTAAGGTTCAATCAAACACGTTTATTAATACACAGTAAATTGATACTCATGCAACTAATACTAGCGGACTAAACTATTCCTACCACTATAAGCCAATACTTATCTTCGATAAGGGAACCCACTGGATCAGGGAACAATGGCCTCTTGTTCTGTCCTGAGACTGCAGGCTTCCCAGTTGGTACGGGCTAAGGGGTCAGGAGTGTCTATTCTCGTAGTGAGCGTTGGTTGGACACTTACTTGTCGGTGTAGCTGTTGGCCAGGCCTCTCCTTCTCACGGTCAAGTTCTTAGAGAGCTGCTGCAAAGGTGTTCTGCTGGGAGGGCTGGCTAAGAGAGCGAGCTGGACTTGGGACCTGACTTTTATAGGTCCCAGGGGCTTCGCGCCCTTTTGGGCGGACCCCGAACTTACTGTCAATCGATTGGATCCCATCCCAATCGATTGGTATGAATCCCCCAATGCTGAGGCTGTCCCTCGATCGCGGGGCGGTTCTTCCCAACTGGTTTGTTTCCTTTTGTTTCAGACTCCCGTTGGCGCCGGGAAGTCTGACCTGCCATAGAATGTCCCAATTGTAGCTAATCGTTGTATCCATTGTTCCCGGGAATCGCTTCATTAATATGCAAACTGCTGGTTTCGGTGCTGTCTGTTTTCTTTGCAGCCAGAATACACAGGGAGATTCTGCAACCTGCTTGTCTCTTTATAATTGTCCAGTTTTCCCTGCAACCTTTGTAAATCGCCATTTTGGGTCGGGAAGTGGCCAACTTCGGTGGCTACAGTGTAGACAGTCTGGGTCATGTGAACATCGAAAAGGAAGTGGTAGTGGGTCTCCTGGGCCGGATGGAATTTCCCTCAGAATACTGAGGGGAGCAATGGGGCCTCAATTGCTGGGGCCTTGACTGACATTGTTGCATCCTCATTGGCTCCAGATGAGATCCCAGAGGACTGGAGAATAGCTAATGTGGTACCGCAGTTTAAGAAAGGTAGCAGGGATAAACCTGGAAACTATAGGCCGGTGAGCCTCACGTCGGTAGGAGGTAAATTATTGGAGAGAATTCTCAGGGACAGGATTTCTACCCATTTGAAAACAAATGGACTCATTAGCGACAGACAGCATGGTTTTGTGAAGGGGAAGTCGTGCCTCACTAGCTTGATCGAGTTTTTTGAGGAGGTGACAAAGATGATTGATGAGGGGAGGGTGGTGGTTGTTGTTTACATGGACTTCAGTAAAGCCTTTGACAAGGTGCCTCATGGCAGACTGAACACAGCACAGGAACAGGCCCTTCGGCCCTCCAAGCCTGTACCGGTCATGATACCAACCTTTGCCAAAACCCTCAGCCCTTCCTTGTGCCGTATCCCTCTATACCCATCCTATCCATGTGTTTGTCAAGATGCCTTTTGAACGCCGTTAATGTATCTGCTTCCACAGCCTCCCCTGGCAACGCGGTCCAGGCACTCACCACCCTCTGCATAAAAAACCTGCCTCGCACATCTCTCAATTGTGCCCCACGGGCCTTAAACCCATGCCCCCTGGCAACTGACCCCTCCACCCTGGGAAAGAATGCCTGCCCATCCACTCTATCCATGCCCCTCATAATCTTGTAGACTTCTATCAGGTCACCCCTCAACCTCCGTTGTTCCAGTGAAATCATTCTGACTCTGCATTTCTGAGCCATCACTGTGTGAGCACCTTGCTGAAACAGATCTTATTCTGTTCGAAAGATTAGTTTGTCTTATCACTGAAACAGCCAACCCTAAAACCTCACCTGTTGTGCTTTTGCTGCAGTACGTTTGCCACAGGTGGTTGCACGGTGCCTGGTTAAGTAGGTCAGTCAAACACAATTTCTTGTCTTCCCTCTCAGGTGTGTGTGGCTGCTGTGGAGCTCTGCGTCCGAGGTATAAGAGACTGGTGGACAACATCTTCCCTGAAGACCCCGAGGTAAAAGCTTATTTCAAGTATTGATTTGTAACCCTGAGTGATCAGTTTCTAGACGTGCACCTTGTCAGTGGTTACAGTGTCTGAGGAATTTGGATGAAACACAGATTCTCGTGACTATGACTCGAGGGCTGAGATGGTTGGATGGGAAATGAGAGATCGGACAACACAAAGGTCAAGTGGGAAGGACAGAAATTCCATGTGGTGCCACGTTTGTGTGGGAAGTTATATTAGTGTTGCAATTGTGTGAGGTGAATCTTTGGTTTATTGACAAGGAAAAATTGACTTTGTATTTAAAATATCATTTCAATCAATGTTTGACTTAAGTTGAGTTCAGTTGATTTATTGTGGGAACAATTTTGAGAAATTACCTTTTGCCCAGTGATTTTTTTTCTGTTGGCCTCATGTGGGTTCCTTTCCTTTTAAATAGTTATTGTTCAAAACGGGGATCCTAACAGCAGAGGGAGCTTTATTCGGTATCTAACCCCGTGCTGTACCTGTCCTGGGAGTGTTTGATGGGGACAGTGTAGGGGGAGCTTTACTCTGTATCTAACCCTGTGCTGTTCCTGTCCTGGGAGTGTTTGATGGGGACAGTGTAGAGAGAGCTTTACTCTGTATCTAACCCCGTGCTGTACCTGTCCTGGGAGTGTTTGATGGGGACAGTGTAGAGGGAGCTTTACTCTGTATCTAACCGCGTGCTGTACCTGTCCTGGGAGTGTTTGATGGGGACAGTGTAGAGGGAGCTTTACTCTGTATCTAACCCCGTGCTGTACCTGTCCTGGGAGTGTTTGATGGGGACAGTGTAGAGGGAGCTTTACTCTGTATTTAACCCCGTGCTGTACCTGTCCTGGGAGTGTTTGATGGGGACAGTGTAGAGGGAGCTTTACTCTGTATCTAACCCCGTGCTGTACCTGTCCTGGGAGTGTTTGATGGGGACAGTGTAGAGGGAGCTTTATTCTGTATCTAACCCCGTGCTGTACCTGTCCTGGGCGTGTTTGATGGGGACAGTGTAGAGGGAGCTTTACTCTGTATCTAACCCTGTGCTGTTCCTGTCCTGGGAGTGTTTGATGGGGACAGTGTAGAGGGAGCTTTACTCTCTATCTAACCCCGTGCTGTACCTGTCCTGGGAGTGTTTGATGGGGACAGTGTAGAGGGAGCTTTACTCTGTATCTAACCCTGTGCTGTTCCTGTCCTGGGAGTGTTTGATGGGGACAGTGTAGAGGGGGCTTTACTCTGTATCTAACCCCGTGCTGTACCTGTCTTGGGTGTGATTGATGGGGACAGTGTAGAGGGAGCTTTACTCTGTATCTAACCCCGTGCTGTACCTGTCCTGGGAATGTTTGTTGGGGACAGTGTAGAGGGAGCTTTACTCTGTATCTAACCCCGTGCTGTACCTGTCTTGAGTGTGATTGATGGGGACAGTGTAGAGGGAGCTTTACTCTGTATCTCACCCTGTGCTGTACCTGTCCTGGGAGTGTTTGATGGGGGCAGTGTAGAGGGAGCTTTACTCTGTATCTAACCCCGTGCTGTACCTGTCCTGGGAGTGTTTGATGGGGACAGAGTAGAGAGAGCTTTACTCTGTATCTAACCCCGTGCTGTACCTGTCCTGGGAGTGTTTGATAGGGACAGTGTAGAGGGAGCTTTACCCTGTATCTAACCCCGTGCTGTACCTGTCCTGGGAGTGTTTAATGGGGACTGTGTAGAGGGAGCTTTACTCTGTATCTAACCCCGTGCTGTACCTGTCCTGGAGGTGTTTGATGGGGACAGTGTAGAGGATGCTTTACTCTGTATCTAACCCCGTGCTGTACCTGTCCTGGGAGTGTTTGATGGGGACAGTGTGGAGGGAGCTTTACTCAGTATCTAACCCCATGCTGTACCTGTCTTGGGTGTGATTGATGGGGACAGTGTCGAGGGAGCTTTACTCTGTATCTAACCCCGTGCTCTTCCTGTCCTGGGTGTGATTGATGGGGACAGTGTAGAGGGAGCTTTACTCTGTATCTAACCCCATGCTGTACCTGTCCTGGGAGTGTTTGTTGGGGACAGGGTAGAGGGAGCTTTACTCTGTATCTAACCCCGTGCTGTACCTGTCCTGGGAGTGTTTGATGGGGACAGTGTAGAGGGAGCTTTACTCTGTATCTAACCCCGTGCTGTACCTGTCCTGGGAGTGTTTGATGGGGACAGAGTAGAGAGAGCTTTACTCTGTATCTAACCCCGTGCTGTACCTGTCCTGGGAGTGTTTGATAGGGACAGTGTAGAGGGAGCTTTACCCTGTATCTAACCCCGTGCTGTACCTGTCCTGGGAGTGTTTAATGGGGACTGTGTAGAGGGAGCTTTACTCTGTATCTAACCCCGTGCTGTACCTGTCCTGGAGGTGTTTGATGGGGACAGTGTAGAGGATGCTTTACTCTGTATCTAACCCCGTGCTGTACCTGTCCTGGGAGTGTTTGATGGGGACAGTGTGGAGGGAGCTTTACTCAGTATCTAACCCCATGCTGTACCTGTCTTGGGTGTGATTGATGGGGACAGTGTCGAGGGAGCTTTACTCTGTATCTAACCCCGTGCTCTTCCTGTCCTGGGTGTGATTGATGGGGACAGTGTAGAGGGAGCTTTACTCTGTATCTAACCCCATGCTGTACCTGTCCTGGGAGTGTTTGTTGGGGACAGGGTAGAGGGAGCTTTACTCTGTATCTAACCCCGTGCTGTACCTGTCTTGAGTGTGATTGATGGGGACAGTGTAGAGGGAGCTTTACTCTGTATCTCACCCTGTGCTGTACCTGTCCTGGGAGTGTTTGATGGGGGCAGTGTAGAGGGAGCTTTACTCTGTATCTAACCCCGTGCTGTACCTGTCCTGGGAGTGTTTGATGGGGACAGTGTAGAGGGAGCTTTACTCTGTATCTAACCCCGTGCTGTACCTGTCCTGGGAGTGTTTGATGGGGACAGTGTAGAGGGAGCTTTACTCTGTATCTAACTCCGTGCTGGAGTTTTCTGGGGCATTTTGAAATACAAATCATTTATCCAAAATGATAAACTCTGATGCACGATGAATTGAACAAAGACTAGAGTTGGATACAACTGAGGCTTTATTGCTCTAAGATGTATGGCCTCCCACAGCAGCTGGCGAAATGGCTGCTGAATGGAGGACACGCATATTTATTCTCCGCCTACTGGGTGGAGCCAGCCGGCAGAGACTACTGGCGAACCTGTAGTACAGGTCCTACCTTATATCACCTAATACAGGTGTAACAATAGTTTACCACAAACTGCAAATCTGAACATGCTCATTATTGCAGTTGGTTGGGAGAGTGTCAATCTCCTGGCTAATGATGTCTTTGCCCATCTTCAGCCAGTGTTCTGTTGCTGCATTGAGGGGTGAGCAGTGATCTGTGATATTGTTGCTGATATTGAAGTATGTTTGGTGTTGATTCCCTCTGTGATTAATTCCAGGATGGGTTAGTGAAAGTCAACATGGAGAAGCTGACATTTTATGCTTTGTCTGCCCCTGAGAAGCTGGACCGGATTGGTGCCTATCTGGCAGAGAGACTGAGCAGAGATGTGGCCAGGCACCGATACGGGTATGGAAAATGCAAGAGCTGCAATTCACAGCTTCAGATGTGCTTGGGTGGCCCCTCAGCAATCCTCTTCATTAAACACTGACCTGTCCTCTACAGAACCTGGGCAATCACCTCAACCCTCTGGGATGTGTGTTGGGCTCGACATATTTCGAGACCAAAGTGTCACACAGTAGCAACATTGAAAGAACAACAGTCTGCTCCGTTTGTGTTTCAAGTTCCACATTACCATTTCACAAAATTATAAATTTACAGAATCACACAGTGCAGAAGTGGCCCTTCAGCCCATCGGGTCTGCACCAACACGTGAAAAACACCTGACCTGCTGACTAATTCCACTTGCCAGCATTTGGCCCATAGCCTTGAATGTTAGGACGTGAAGCAACCCGTCTCTACCACCCTCCCAGGCAGTGTGTTCCTGACCATCACCACCCTCCCAGGCAGTGTGTTCCTGACCGTCACCACCCTCCCAGGCAGTGCGTTCCAGCCTCTCCCACCCTCCCAGGCAGTGTGTTCCTGACCGTCACCACCCTCCCAGGCAGTGCGTTCCAGCCTCTCCCAACCTCCCAGGCAGTGTGTTCCACACCGTCACCACCCTCCCAGGCAGTGTGTTCCTGACCGTCACCACCCTCCCAGGCAGTGTGTTCCTGACCGTCACCACCCTCCCAGGCAGTGCGTTCCTGACCGTCACCACCCTCCCAGGCAGTGTGTTCCAGCCTTTACCACCCTCCCAGGCAGTGTGTTCCTGACCATCACCACCCTCCCAGGCAGTGTGTTCCTGACCATCACCACCCTCCCAGGCAGTGTGTTCCAGCCTTTACCACCCTCCCAGGCAGTGTGTTCCTGACCGTCACCACCCTCCCAGGCAGTGTATTCCAGACCGTCACCACCCTCCCAGGCAGTGTGTTCCTGACCGTCACCACCCACCCAGGCAGTGTGTTCCAGGCCGTCACCACCCTCCCAGGCAGTGTGTTCCAGGCCGTCACCACCCTCCCAGGCAGTGCGTTCCAGACCGTCACCACCCTCCCAGGCAGTGTGTTCCTGACCGTCACCACCCTCCCAGGCAGTGTGTTCCTGACCATCACCACCCTCCCAGGCAGTGTGTTCCACACCGTCACCACCCTCCCAGGCAGTGTGTTCCAGACCGTCACCACCCTCCCAGGCAGTGTGTTCCTGACCGTCACCACCCTCCCAGGCAGTGCGTTCCAGCCTCTCCCACCCTCCCAGGCAGTGTGTTCCTGACCATCACCACCCTCCCAGGCAGTGTGTTCCTGACCGTCACCACCCTCCCAGGCAGTGTGTTCCAGACCCTCACCACCCTCCCAGGCAGTGCGTTCCTGACCGTCACCACCCTCCCAGGCAGTGCGTTCCAGCCTCTCCCACCCTCCCAGGCAGTGTGTTCCTGACCGTCACCACCCTCCCAGGCAGTGTGTTCCTGACCGTCACCACCCTCCCAGGCAGTGCGTTCCAGCCTCTACCACCCTCCCAGGCAGTGTGTTCCTGACCGTCACCACCCTCCCAGGCAGTGCAGTGCGTTCCTGACCGTCACCACCCTCCCAGGCAGTGTGTTCCTGACCATCACCACCCTCCCAGACAGTGCGTTCCAGACCGTCACCACCCGCTGAGTCAAAGGTTTTTCCTCAAATTCCCCCCTGAACCTCCCGCCCCTCACCTTGAACTTGTGTCCCCCTCATAACTGATCCTTCAAATAAGGGGAACAGCTGCTCCCTATCCACCCTGTCCATGTCCCTCATAATCTTGTCCACCTCGATCAGGTCGCCCCTCAGTCTTCTCTGCTCCAGTGAAAACAACCCCAGCCTATCCAACCTCTCTTCATAACTTAAACATTCCATCCAAGGCACCATCCTGGTGAATCTCCTCTGTACCCCCTCCAGTCCAATCACATCCTCCCTATAATGTGGTGACCAGAATTACACACAGTGCTCCAGCTGTGGCCTCACCAAAGGTCTCCAACTCCAACATGACCTCCCTGCTTTTGTAATCTGTGCCCCAATTGATAAAGGCAAGTGTACCAAATGCCCTTTTCCCCACCCTATTAACCTGCCCTTCTGCATTCAGAGATCTATGGACAGACACGCCAAGGCCCCTTTGTTCCTCGGAACTTCCCAATCTCAGGACATTCATTGACTATTTCCTTGTCAAATTGCTCCTTCCAAAGTGTATCACCTCACACTTTCCAGGGTTAAATTCCATCGGCCACTTTTCTGCCCATTTGACCATCCCGTCGATATCTTCCTGTAACCCAAGACTCTCAACCTCACTGTTATCCATCCGGCCAATCTTTGTGTCACCCTCAAACTTTCTGATCCTTTTGAAAGTAGAACCAGGGGGAATAGCCTCAAATGAAGGGGGAGCAGATTTACATAGATACATACATAGAAGGTAAAGCAGGAGGAGGCCTTCGAGCCTGCTCTGCCATTCCTCACCATCATTGCTGATCATCCAACTCAATAGCCTAATCCTGCTTTCTCCCCATAGCCTCTGATCCCATTCTCCCCAAGTGCTATATCCAGCCACCTCTTGAATATATTCAACTTTTTAGCATCAACTACTTCCTGTGGTAATGAATTCCACAGGCTCACCACTCTTTGGGTGAAGAAATATCTCCTTATCTCTGTCCGAAATGGTTTACCTTGAATCCTCAGACTGTGACCCCTGGTTCTGGACACACCCATCATTGGTAACATCTTCCCTGCATCTACCCTGTCCAGTCCTGTTAGAATTTTATAAGTCTCTGTGAGATCCCCCCTCATTCTTCTGAACTCCAGCGAGAACAATCCCAACCTCGTCAATCTCTCCCCATATGACAGTCCCGCCATCCCTGGAATCAGTCTGGTAAACCTTTGCTGCGCTCCCTCGAGAGCAAGAACATCATTCCTCAGAGAACATAGAACATAGAATAGTACAGCACAGAACAGGCCCTTCGGTTCTCGATGTTGTGCCGAGCATTGTCCGAAACCAAGATCAAGCTATCCCACTCCCTGTCATTCTGGTCTGCTCCATGTGCCTATCCAATAACCGCTTGAAAGTTCCTAAAGTGTCCGACTCCACTATCACAGCAGGCAGTCCATTCCACACCCTAACCACTCTCTGAGTAAAGAATCTACCTTGGACATCCCTCCTATATCTCCCACCCTGAATCTTATAGTTATGCTCCCTTGTAACAGCTACATCCACCCGAAGAAATAGTCTCTGAACGTCCACTCTATTTACCCCCCCTCATCATCTTATAAACCTCTATTAAGTCGGTCTATTAAGGGGGCAGCACGGTAGCATGGTGGTTAGCATAAATGCTTCACAGCTCCAGGGTCCCAGGTTCGATTCCCGGCTGGGTCACTGTCTGTGTGGAGTCTGCACGTCCTCACCGTGTGTGCGTGGGTTTCCTCCGGGTGCTCCGGTTTCCTCCCACAGTCCAAAGATGTGCGGGTTAGGTGGATTGGCCATGCTAAATTGCCCGTAGTGTCCTAAAAAGTAAGGTTAAGGGGGGGTTGTTGGGTTACGGGTATAGGGTGGATACGTGGGTTTGAGTAGGGTGATCATGGCTCGGCACAACATCGAGGGCCGAAGGGCCTGTTCTGTGCTGTACTGTTCTATGTTCTATGTTCTAAGTCGCCTCTCATCCTCCTCCGCTCCAAAGAGAAAAGCCCTAGCTCCCTCAACCTTTCCTCATAAGACTATCTTGCAAACCAGGCAGCATCCTGGTAAATCTCCTTTGCACCCTTTCCAATGCTTCCACATCCTTCCTATAACGTGACCAGAACTGCACACAATACTCCAAACGTGGTCTCACCAGGGTCATGTACAGTTGCAACATAACCCCGTGGCTCTTAAACTCAAGCCCCCTGTTAATAAATGCTAACACACCATAAGCCTTCTTCACGGCTCTATCCACTTGAGTGGCAATCTTCAGAGATCTGTGGACATGAACCCCAAGATCTCTCTGTTATCCACATTCCTCAGAACCTGCCATTGACCCTGTAATCCACATTCAAATTTTTTCTACCAAAATGAATCACCTCGCACTTATCAGGGTTAAACTCCATCTGCCATTTTTCGGCCCAGCTCTGCATCCTATCAATGTCTCTTTGCAGCCTACAACAGCCCTCCACCTCATCCACTACTCCACCAATCTTGGTGTCATCAGCAAATTTACTGACCCACCCTTCAGCCCCCTCCTCCAAGTCATTGATAAAAATCACAAGTAGCAGAGGACCCAGCACTCATCCCTGTGGTACACCGCTGCTAACTGGTCTCCAGGATGAAAATTTTCCATCCACCACCACCCTCTGTCTTCCATGTGATAGCCAGTTACTTATCCAATTGGCCAAATTTCCCTCTATCCCACACCTCCTTACTTTCTTCATGAGCCGACCATGGGGAACCTTATCAAACGCCTTACTAAAATCCATGCATACGAAATCAACTGCTCTACCTTCATCTATGTACTTAGTTACCTCCTCAAAGAATTCAATCAAATTTGTGAGGCAAGACTTACCCTTCACAAATCCGTGTTGACTATCCCGGATTAAGATGCATCTGTCCAAATGGTCATAAATCCTATCCTTCAGGACCTTTTCCATTAACTTACCGACCACCGAAGTAAGACTAACTGGCCTATAATTACCAGGGTCATTCCTATTCCCTTTCTTGAACAGAGGAACAACATTCGCCACTCTCCAGTCCTCTGGCACTATCCCCGTGGATAATGAGGATCCAAAGATCGAAGCCATAGGCTCTGCAATCTCATCCCTTGCCTCCCAACGAATCCTTGGATATATCCCATCTGGCCCAGGGGACTTGTCGACCCTCAGATTTTTCAAAATTGCTAATACATCCTTCCTCAGAACATCTACCTCCTCCAGCCTACCCGCCTGTATCACACTCTCATCCTCAAAAACATGGCCCCTCTCCTTCAACGCCTCTCATAGAATCATAGAATTTACAGTGCAGAAGGAGGCCATTCAGCCCATCGAGTCTGCATCGGCTCTTGGAAAGAGCACCCTACCCAAGGTCAACAACTCCACCCTATCCCCATAACCCAGTAACCCCACCCAATACTAAGGGCAATTTTGGACACTAAGGGCAATTTATCATGGCCAATCCACCTAACCTGCACATCTTTGGACTGTGGGAGGAAACCGGAGCACCCGGAGGAAACCCACGCAGACATGGGGAGAACGTGCAGACTCCGCACAGACAGTGACCCAAGCCGGAATCGAACCTGGGACCCTGGAGCTGTGAAGCGATTGTGCTATCCACAATGCTACCGTGCTGCCCCAGTTGCAAATCTCCCCGGAACAGCCAATCAGAAGAGCTGCCCTCTGCTGGATGCTTGCCTTCACTCGAACTCCTCGGGTCACTTGCGCAGAGACACTGTCAACTTACGCTGACCGCACTGCACATATGCAAATCTCCCCGGAACAGCCAATCAGAAGAGCTGCTCTGCTGCCCTCTGCTGGATGCTTGCCTTCACTCGAACTCCTCGGGTCACTTGCGTAGGTACACCTTCAATTTACGCTGACAGCAATGCACGTATGCAAATCTCCCCGGAACAGCCAATCAGAAGAGCTGCTCTGCTGCCCTCTGCTGGCAAATTTAAATTTACCCAGCTGCCTTAGTGGGATTTGAACTCATGTACCTGCAGCATTAGTCCGGGCTTCTAGATTACTAATCCAATGACACCATCACTGCACTACCGTGCCCACCCCCTCCTATTTCTTCTGAATCCATGCACAAGTTCCCACTAGTGTCCTTGACCAGCCCTACCCTCACCCTGGTCATTCTTTTATTTCTCACATAAGAGTAAAAAGCCTTGGGGTTTTCTTTAATCCGACCCGCCAAGGACTTCTCATGCCCCCTCCTAGCTCTCCTAAGCCCTTTTTTTAGCTCATTCCTTGCTACCTTGCAACCCTCAAGCGACCCAATTGAACCTTGTTTTCTCATCCTTACATACTCTTCCTTTTTCCTCTTGACAAGACATTCAATCTGTTTTGTGAACCATGGTTCCCTCACACGGCCATTTCCTCCCTGCCTGACAGGGACATACCTATCAAGGACACGCAGTATTTGTTCCTTGAACAAGCTCCACTTTTCATTTGTGCCTTTCCCTGACAGTTTCTGTTCCCATTTTATGCTCCCTAATTCTTGCCTAATCGCATCATAATTACCCCTCTCCCAATTATAAACCTTGCCCTGCCGTATGGCCGTATCCCTCTCCATTGCAATAGTGAAAGACACCGAATTGTGGTCACTATCTCCAAAGTGCTCTCTCACAAACAAATCTAACACTTGGCCCGGTTCATTACCCAGTACCAAATCCAATGTGGCCCCCCCTCTTGTCGGCCTATCCACATATTGTGTCAGGAAACCCTCCTGCACACACTGTACAAAAACTGCCCCATCCGAACTGTTCGACCTACAGAGGTTCCAATCAATATTTGGAAAGTTAAAGTCACCCATGACAACTACCCTGAGACCTCTACACCTATCCAAAATCTGGGTTGCAATTTCTTCCTCCACATCTCTATTACTATTTGGGGGCCTATAGAAAACACCTGACAACGTGACTGCTCCTTTCCTATTTCTAACTTCAGCCCATATTACCTCAGTAGGCAGATCCCCTTTGAATTGCCTTTCTGCAACCGTTAAACTATCCTTGATTAACAATGCTACTCCTCCACCTCTCTTACCACCTCCCCTACTCTTACTGAAACATCTATACCCTGGAACTTCCAACAACCGTTCCTGTCCCTGTTCTAACCATGTCTCCGCAATGGCCACAACATCGTAGTCCCAAGTACCAATCCACGCTCCAAGTTCACGTACCTTATTCCGGATGCTCCTTGCATTGAAGTAGACACACTTCAACCCACCTTTCTGTCTGCCGGTACACTCCTGCGACCTTGATACCCTCCTCAGTACCTCACTACTCTCAACACTGGCTTCTGGACTACAGCTCATTTTCCCAGCCCCCTGACAAATTAGTTTAAGGAGTTAAGAATTAGTTAAGAAGGAGACCAAAACTGCACACAGTACTCCAGGTGTGGTCTCCCAAGGCCCTGTATAATTGCAGCAACACATCCCTGCTTCTATACTCGAAACCTCTCACAATGAAGGCCAACATACCATTAGCCTTCTTTACCGCCTGCTGCACCTGCATGCTTACCTTCAGCGAATGGTGCACAAGGACACCCAGGTCCCGCTGCACACTCCCCTCTCCCAATTTACAACCATTCAGGTAGTAATCTGCCTTCCTGTTTTTGCTTCCAAAATGAATAACCTCACACTTATCCAAATTATACTGCATCTGCCATTGGTTTGCCCACTCGCCCAACCTGTCCGGATCTTACTGTAGGATCTCTGCATCCTCGTCACAATTCACCCTCCCACCTAACTTGGTATCATCTGCAAACTTTGAGATGTTACATTTTGTTCCCTCATCCAAATCATTAATATATATTGTGAATAGCTGGGGTCCCAGCACCGATCCCTGTGGTACCCCACTGGTTACTGCCTGCCAATTCGAAAAGGACCCATTAATCCCTCCCTTTGTTTCCTCTCTGCCAACCAGTTTTCTATCCACCTCAATACCTTTCCCCCAATCCCGTGCACTTTAATTTTGACAATAATCTCTTATGCGGGACTTTGTCAAACACCTTCTGCAAGTCCAAATATACCACATCGACTGGCTCCCCCCTCATCAACTGTACTGGTTACATCTTCAAAGAATTCCAACAGATTTGTCAAGCATGATTTTCCCTTCAGAAATCCATGCTGACTCTGACTGATCCTGCCACTGCTTTCTAAATGTTCCGCTATAAAGTCCTTGATTATGGATTTAAGCATTTTCCCCACTACCAATGTTAGGCTTACTGGTCTATAATTCCCTGCTTTCTCTCTACCTCCCTTTTTGAATATCGGAGTGACATTAGCTACCCTCCAACCTGCAGGGACAGTTCCAGAGTCTATAGAATCCCGGAAGCTGACCACCAACGCATCCACTATATCCACAGCCACCTCCTTAAGCAATCTGGGATGCAGATTCTCAGGCCCTGGGGATTTATCCGCCTTCAATCCCATCAATTTTCCCATCACCATTTCTCTACTAATGTTGATCTCCCTCAGTCCTTCCCTCTCACTAAACCTTTCATTCTCCAACATTTCTGGGATCTGATTTGTGTCCTCATTTGTGAAGACAGAACCAAAGTATGTATTCAATTGCTCAGCCATTTCATTGTCCCTTATTCTGCATTCCCCTGTTTCTGTCTGTAGGGGGCATACATTTCTCTTTACGAATCGCTTCCTCTTCACATATCTGTAGAAACTCTTAGTGTCAGTCTTTCTGTTCTCTGCAAGCTTCCTTTCGTTCTGTACTTTCCCCTTCTTAATCAATCCCTTCGTCCTTCATTGCTGAATTCTAAACTGCTCCCAATCCTCAGACCTATTATTTTTCTTGGACAATCCGTATGCTTCTTCCTTGTATCGGATATTATTTCTAATTTCCTTTGTAAGCCATGGATTGGCCCTCTTACCCCCTTTGCCTTTGTGCCAGACAGGAATGAACAGTTGCTGTTGTTCCCCCATGTGTTCCTTGAATGTTTGCCATTGTCTATCCACTGTCATCTCTTTAAGTAACTCTCCCCAATCTATCAAGGCCAACTCATGCCTCATATCCTCATAGTTCCCTTTATTAAGATTCAGATTTAGGACTGAGCTGAGGAGGAACATCTTCACCCAAAGGGTTGTGCATCTGTGGAATTTCCTGCCCAGTGAAGCAGTTGAGACTACCTCGGTGAATGTTTTTAAGGCAAAGGTAGATAGATTTTTGAACAGTGATGGAATGAAAAATGTACAGAAGATAGGAGCAGGAGGAGGCCTTTAGCCCTTTGAGCTTACTCCACCATTTATCACGATAAAGGTTATGGTGAGCAAGCGGGAAAGTGGAGCTGAGTCCCCAAAAGATCAGCCATGATCTCATTGAATAGCGGAGCAGGCTCGAGGGGCCAGATGGCCTACTCCTGCTCCTAGTTCTTATGTTCTTATGTTCTAGCACCCCCCCCCCCCCCCCCCCCCCCCCCCAATAAGGGGCCCAGCACAGATCCTTGTGGTACGTCACTGGACACTGGCTTCCAGTCACTAATGCAGCCGTCTATCACCACCCTCTGTCCCCTACAGCTCAGCCAGCTTTCAATCCACCTTCTCAAACTACCCTGTAATTTATCCCGATAAACTTTGATTTCCCTGCCCAAAATGAATCTGTCGACCTCTGCCTCAAAAATACTCGACGACCCCACTTTCACATTCTGAGACAGAGTTTCAAAGTCACACAACCATTTGAGAGAAAAATCCCTCCCCTCATCTCAGTCGTATTTGGGATGCCCCTAATTCCAAAACAGTGCCCCTAGTTCCTCACTCACATGGATCCTCCTGTACACAGCTGGACGGTGAGTGTTCACAGCCAACAGGGCTGTGGGATCACTGACTTAATGTCATCAGGGGAGTGGCAGCCCTGCCTGGGCTTCCCATCCCTGCCGTGCCTGGGCTTCCCATCCCTGCCCTGCCTGGGCTTCCCATCCCTGCCCTGCCTGGGCTTCCCATCCCTGCCCTGCCTGGGCTTCCCATCCCTGCCGTGCCTGGGCTTCCCATCCCTACCCTGCCTGGGCTTCCCATCCCTACCCTGCCTGGGCTTCCCATCCCTGCCCTGCCTGGGCTTCCCATCCCTGCCCTGCCTGGACTATCCATCCCTGCCGTGCCTGGGCTTCCCATTCCTGCCCTGCCTGGGCTTCCCATCCCTGCCCTGCTTGTGCTTCCCATCCCTGCCCTGCCTGGACTTCCCATCCCTGCCCTGCCTGGGCTTCCCATCCCTGCCCTGCTTGTGCTTCCCATCCCTGCCCTGCCTGGGCTTCCCATCCCTGCCCTGCTTGTGCTTCCCATCCCTGCCCTGCCTGGACTTCCCATCCCTGCCGTGCCTGGGCTTCCCATCCCTACCCTGCCTGGGCTTCCCATCCCTGCCCTGCCTGGGCTTCCCATCCCTGCCGTGCCTGGACTTCCCATCCCTGCCGTGCCTGGGCTTCCCATCCCTACCCTGCCTGGGCTTCCCATTCCTGCCCTGCCTGGGCTTCCCATCCCTGCCCTGCCTGGACTTCCCATCCCTGCCATGCCTGGGCTTCCCATCCCTGCCCTGCCTGGACTTCCCATCCCTGCCCTGCCTGGGCTTCCCATTCCTGCCCTGCCTGGGCTTCCCATCCCTGCCATGCCTGGGCTTCCCATCCCTGCCCTGCCTGGGCTTCCCATCCCTGCCCTGCCTGGGCTTCCCATCCCTACCCTGCCTGGACTTCCCATCCCTGCCCTGCCTGGGCTTCCCATCCCTGCCCTGCCTGGGCTTCCCATCCCTACCCTGCCTGGACTTCCCATCCCTACCCTGCCTGGGCTTCCCATCCCTGCCATGCCTGGGCTTCCCATCCCTGCCCTGCCTGGGCTTCCCATCCCTGCCATGCCTGGACTTCCCATCCCTGCCCTGCCTGGACTATCCATCCCTAATTCAGAGGAATTACGAATGAGGAATTGCTTCCACCATGCCAGCTTTGCGCCACAACACTGATTCATATATTGAAAAACTGGAGCAAGGATAATGTAGGATTTGAAAAGAAATTTTTACATATTGTCCAGAAATAATACTCATGCCAGTTTTCTCAACAGTGTGTAGACTGGATATTATCTGTGAATGTTCTGTGACTGCCGATGGATAGGATATAGATACACAATGAATTAACCATGACAGATTTCTGTGATCTCCCACATTGTTTCCTCATGTTCTGTGTTTAATTGCTTCCCAGTTATGTGTGTATTGCAATGGAGGCTTTAGACCAGCTCCTAATGGCCTGTCACTGCCAGAGCATCAACTTGTTTGTGGAGAGCTTTCTCAAGATGGTGGCTAAGCTTCTGGAGTCTGACAAAGCAGCATTGCAGATCCTGGGAACAAATTCGGTAAGTCACCCTCCCACTCCCACTGACTGCAAATTGATCCAAGTGGAACAAGGGTTCAGAGGAGGGTTCTCGTTATTGAGAACGGACGCAAACCCTAATAACCCATGTGGCATCATTTAGCTTCCACAGCCAGTATTGACCTAGGCAATTATTAAATAATCACTTCCCTCTGTCTGTGCTCAAAGAATAGTTTACATCAGAGGTCAGAGTTTTGCTGGTGGCAGAGGGGAACTGAACTCCCAGGAAACGGTCCCAGACTAAAAGATAGAGGGCATGATCGAACGGGAAACTTTCCAAGGGCAGGATCTCCCGGGTGCGTTATGCCCGAAAAGGAGTGTGGCACGAGGCGATGAGTAGATGCCTGGAAATCCCATATCCGGGATCTATCTGGCTCGTCATGCATCACAAGGTCTGACGTGATCTTGCGAGGCCTCGCGATGTGATCCCGCCCATTGCCTCGCAAATCTGCATATTAGAGTGAGACAGCTAAAGCGCGATCTGCCGTCTGTGTTGGGCTCTTGCTCGAGTGCAACGCAGCCAGTAGATTCCGTGCAGATTTTCTGTCTCGCGGGATATACCCAAGTCTAGCGAGGTGCAAAATCAGGATCCCGCCCAAAGGGGGCGAGATTTAACAGCGCACGAGGCTAAGTAGGTTTTAACCCTACTTCGGCAAGCTTATCCACGATCTACCAGCCTCCCGGGATGTACCAGCCTCCCCAGCCGAGTGCCGTGCAGTACTGATACACACACACGTGGACAAGGCGAAATGGCACCCAGTGGGTTTCCTGGCTCATTGGAGGCCACTAGGTGGTCAGGGATGGATAAGGATTGCTCCCTGCTGTGGCACGTTGGAACTGTCGATCGACGAGTTGAGCGCCATATCCTCTTCATACGAGGGCATCTTTCAGCGTCTGTAGATATCTGTTACGCTCCTCCTCGTCTGATAGGGTAACTGAACACCTTGAAAAATCTCGGTCTATCAGGGAGAGCCAGCACACATTCGTGGAGGGAAGGTCATGCCTGACTAATCTTATTAGATTTTTTTGGAGAGGTGACTCAGGCAGTGGACAGGGGAAGGTTTATGGATGTTATTTATTTGGACTTCCAGAAGGCATTTGATAAAGTCTCACACTGAGGTTAACTGAGGTGGAAGCCCAAGGAGTTAAGGACAGATTATTGACCTGATTAGGAAATTGGTTGAGTGGCAGACGACAGAGAGAGGGGATAATGGGTAATCACTGTAATTGGCAGGAGGTGACTGATGATGTACCACAGGGATCTGTGTTGGGGCCTCAATTATTCACACTATTCATTAATGACTTGACTGATGGCATAGGAAGTCATATATCCAAATTTGCAGATGATACAAAGTTAGGTGGCATTGTAGACAGCCTGATGTGTACTTGCAGTAGGGGGATGTATGCCTGTACCTGTAATACAGGTTCCTCCGGTCAGCCCCTGCCGGCTAGCTCCGCCCACAGGGAGCTTGTGTATAAATATGCGTGTGAGTCACTCAGACCCTAGTCTACAGTTGCAGATGGAGGAATAGCATCGCACAGCAATAAAGCCTCTATTGTACTTGTCTCTCGTCTTTGAGTATAATTATTAGCGCCACAGGGAGTTAGGTAGAAAGTTAAAAGGCAGGACCTCTAGGGTTGTAATCTCAGGATTACTCCCTGTGCCATGTGCCAGTGAGGCTAGAAATAGGAAGATAGAGCAGCTAAACACGTGGCTAAACTGGTGGTGTAGGAGGACCATTGGGATCTCTTCCGGGGCAGGTGGGACCTGCACAAGAAGGACGGGCTGCATCTAAACTGGAACGGCACCAATATCCTGGCTGCGAGGTTTGCTAGTGTCACACGGAAGGATTTAAACTAGTATGGCAGGGGGATGGGAACCAGAGCAAAGGTGAATTAACTGAAGGGGAACTAGAGAGTAGGGCCAGTAGACTGCGAGGAAGTGCAGGCAGGGTGTGCTTGCTGATCAAAGAGGGTCCGGTGGACCAGGTAAGGCAGATGAATTTAGAACTTGTATTAGTACTTGGAACTATGATGTTGATACCATTACAGAGACTTGGTTAAGGTAGGACAGGATTGGCAGCTAAACGTTCCTGGATACGGATGTTTCAGGTGAGATAGAGGGGGATGTAAAAAGGGTCAGAGAGTTGCACTACTGGTTAGGGAGAATGGCACAGCTGTACTGTGGGAGGACACCCCAGGGGGCTGCGAGGCTATATGGGTAGAGATCAGGAACAAAGAACAAAGAAAATTACAGCACAGGAACAGGCCCTTCACCCTCCCAGCCTGCGCCGATCCAGATCCTTTATCTAAACCTGTTGCCTATTTTCCAAGGACCTACTTCCCTCTGTTACCCGCCTGTTCATATATCTGTCTAGATGCATCTTAAATGATGCTATCGTGCCCGCCTCTACCACCTCCGCTGGTAAAGCGTTCCAGGCACCCACCACCCTCTGCGTAAAAAACTTTCCACGCACATCTCCCTTAAACTTTCCCCCTCTCACCTTGAAATCGTGACCCCCTTGTAACTGACACCCCCGCTCTTGGGAAAAGCTTGTTGCTATCCACCCTGTCCATACCTCTCATAATTTTGTATACCTCAATCAGGTCTCCCCTCAACTTCCGTCTTTCCAATGAAAACAATCTTAATCTACTCAACCTTTCTTCATAGCTAGCACCCTCCATACCAGGCAACATCCTGGTGAACCTCCTCTGCACCCTCTCTAAAGCATCCACATCCTTCTGGTAATGTGGCGACCAGAACTGCACGCAGTATTCCAAATGTGGCCTAACCAAAGTCCTATACAACTGTAACATGACCTGCCGACTCTTGTACTCAATACCCCGTCCGATGAAGGCAAGCATGCTGCATGCCTTCTTGACCACTCTATCGACCTGCGTTGCCACCTTCAGGGTACAATGGACCTGAACTCCCAGATCTCTCTGTACATCAATTTTCCCCAGGACCCTTCCATTGACCAGATAGTCCGCTCTTGAATTTGATCTTCCAAAATGCATCACCTCGCATTTGCCTGGATTGAACTCCATCTGCCATTTCTCTGCCCAACTCTCCAATCTATTTATATTTTGCTGTATTCTCTGACAGTCCTCCTCGCTATCTGCAATTCCACCAATCTTAGTATCATCTACAAACTTGCTCATCAGACCACTTATACCTTCGTCCAGATCATTTATGTAGATCACAAACAACAGTGGTCTGAGCACGGATCCCTGTGGAACACCACTAGTCACCCTTCTCCATTTTGAGACACTCCCTTCCACCACTACTCTCTGTCTCCTGTTGCCCAGCCAGTTCTTTATTCATCTAGCTAGTACACCCTGAACCCCATACGACTTCACTTTTTCCATCAACCTGCCATGGGAAACTTTATCAAATGCTTTACTGAAGTCCATGTATATGACATCTGCAGCCCTTCCCTCATCAATTAACTTTGTCACTTCCTCAAAGAATTCTATTAGGTTTGTAAGACATGACCTTCCCTGCACAAAACCATGCTGCCTATCACTGATAAGTCTATTTTCTTCCAAATGTGAATAGATCCTATCCCTCAGTATCTTATCCAACAGTTTGCCTACCACTGACGTCAAGCTCACAGGTCTATAATTCCCTGGATTTTCCCTGCTACCCTTCTTAAACAAAGGGACAACATTAGCAATTCTCCAGTCCTCCGGGACCTCACCCGTGCTCAAGGATGCTGCAAAGATATCTGTTAAGGCCCCAGCTATTTCGTCCCTCGCTTCCCTCAGTAACCTGGGATAGATCCCATCCGGTCCTGGGGACTTGTCCACCTTAATTCCTTTTAGAATACCCAAAACCTCCCCCTTCCTTATGCCGACATGACCTAGAGTATTTAAACATGCAAGAGTATTTAAACAGGAAGGGGCAAGTCGCAATGTTGGGGGTTTACTGCAGGCCTCCCAACAGCCAGCGGGAGATAGAGGAACAGATAGGTAGACAGATTTTGGAAAGGTTTAAAAGTACAGGGTTGTTGTGATGGGTGATTTTAAGGCCTATATTGACTAAGACTCACTGAGTGCTAGGGGTGTGGATGGGACAGAGTTTGTAAGGAGCAACCAGGAGGGCTTCTTGATGCAATATGTAGATAGTCCAACTAGGGAAGGGGCCGTACTGGACCTGGTATTTATAATGAACCCGGACAGCTGGTCAGCGTTTCAATAGGGGAGTAGTTCAGGAACAGTGACCATAATTCAGTAAGTTTTAAGGTACTGATGGATAAAGATAAGTATATTCTTCAGGGGAAGGTGCTAAATTGGGGGAAGGAAAATTACAACAATAATAGGCAGGAGATGAATAATGTATCACAGAATCATAGAATCTACAGTGCAGAAGGAGGCCATTCGGCCCATCGAGATTGCACCGGCCCTTGGAAGGAATATCCTACCCAAGCCCACACTATCCCCGTAACCCCGTAACCCCACCAAACCTTGTTGGCACGAAGGGCAATTTATCATGGCCAATTCACCTAACCTGCCCATCTTTGGACTGTGGGAGGAAACCGGAGCACCCGGAGGAAACCCACGCAGACACTGAGAGAATGTGCAGACTCCACACAGAGAGTCACCCAAGGCTGGAATTGAACCTGGGACCCTGGAGCTGTAAGGCAACAGTGATAACCACTGTGCCACCTAATTGGAAAGAGGTTTTCTAAATGGAAAGAGGTTTTCTAAATGGAAAGAGGTTGGGTACAGTGGATGTCCAAAGAGACTGGGGGGGGGGGGGGGGGGGGGGGGTCAGGTGCGGAGATCCTTAAAATGCCAGGAACAGGTGCAGAAAATAATCAAAAAGGCTAATGGAATGCTAGCCTTTATATCTAGAGGATTGGGATATAAAGACACGGGGGTTATGCTGCAGCTTTACAAACCCCTGGTTAGACCCCGGAGTCACTGGGAGCAGTTCTGGCCACGGAGGTTTATAGAAATGATTCCTGGATTACAGGGGTTGAGTTACGAGGAGGGTTGACACAGATTAGGGGCGGTATTCTCCGACCCCCCGCCGGGTGGGAGAATTGTCGGGGGTCAGCGTGAACCCCGCCCCCGCCGTCCTCCCAATTCTCCCGCCCCCCCAAAAACCGGCGTGGCGTGAGTCGCGCCGCCCGCCTTGGAGAATGACGGGGTCCAGCGTGACTCAATGGGCCCCGGGGCTGTCCGGATTCTCCGGCCCGCGATGGGCCAAAGTCCAGCGCGTTCTTTGCCAGCCCTGCCGCCGTAAATTAGAGTTGGTCCCTTATCGGCGGGACCTGGCGGCGCGGGCGGGCTCCGGGGTTCTTGGAGGGGGCGGGGGGGGGGGGGATCTGGCCCCGGGAGGTGCCCCCATGGTGGCCTGACACGCGATCGGGGCCCACCGATCCGCGGGCGGGCCTGTGCCGTGGAGGCGCTCTTTTCCGATGTGCCGGCCGTGTGGTCCTCCGCGATGGCCGACGCGTAAGTGAACCCCCCCCCTGCGCATGCACGGAGATGACATCAGCACCGGCTGACGCTCCCGTGCATGCGCGGACCCGCGCCGGTCAGCGGAGTCCCTTCGGCCCTGGCTGGCGCAGCCGAAGGCCTTTCCCGGGCCGGGCCTAGCCCCTAAAGGTGCGGAGGCGGCCCAACACCGGAGTGGTTCACGCCACTCCGTCTCGCCGGGACCCTCCGCCCCGCCGGGTACGGGAGAATCCTGCCCGAGGTCTGTTTTTGCTGGAATTTAGAAGGTTAAGGGGTGATCTGATTGAAATATTCAACATATTAACAGGGAAAGACAGGGCAGATAAACTATTTCCACTGGTTGGAGATTCTAAAACTAGGGGCATAGTCTAAAAATTAGGACCAGTTGTTAAGTTTAAATGAATTAATAGCAAAAATATTAAGGGACGTGTGGAGTTAGGCCACAGATCAGCCATGTTCTCATTGAATGGCGGGACAGGCTCGAGGGGCTGAATGGCCTACTCCTGTGCCTATGTTCCTGATGTGGAGATGCCGGCGTTGGACTGGGGTGAGCACAGTAAGAAGCCTTACAACACAAGGTTAAAGTCCAACAGGTTTGATTCAAACACGAGCTTTCGGAGCGCAACTCCTTCCTCAGGTGAATGGCGAGGTATCCTCGCCATTCACCTGAGGAAGGAGCTGCGCTCCGAAAGCTCGTGTTTGAATCAAACCTGTTGGACTTTAACCTGGTGTTGTAAGACTTCTTACTATGTTCCTGATGACACTTAGAAATGTTTTGGTTGAATTGCGTCCTTAATCTATCTATATTCATTTGTAGCCTCCTTAAGTCCTCTTCACAGGGCAGCACGGTGGCGTAGTGCGTTAGCATTGCTGCCTCACGGCGCTGAGGTCCCAGGTTCAATCCCGGCTCTGGGTCACTGTCCGTGTGGAGTTTGCACATTCTCCCCGTGTCTGCGTGGGTTTCGCCCCCACAACCCAAAGATGTGCAGGCTAGGTGGATTGGCCACGCTAAATTGCCCTTATTTGCACCAATCCCTGTGACGCAGCATTGGTCACATCTTACCCTTCAGAAAAAACACATTCATGGTTGTCCTCTGTCTCTGGTAGCTAGCCAGTCCTGTTTCCATGCCAACATGTTACTCCCTACACAATGAGCTTTTTTCACAATAACCTCCGATGTGGCACCTTATCAAATGTCTTCTGGAATGAGGACAATGGCGGGGTTTTGATTGGTTTGAACTATCTGAGTACATAGAATTTTTTTCTTCTGCAGTTCATAAAGTTTGCAAACATTGAGGAGGACACTCCATCATATCACCGCAGCTACGATTTCTTTGTGTCCAGGTTTAGCGAAATGTGCCACTCAGGACATGATGATGCAACAGACAGGATGAAGTGAGTAGACACTAACACTGTTTCACCCACAGCGAATTATGGAGAGATCTTCAGTCTTCTCCCAAGTTCTGTTTCGAAAGAGCAGCTAATAATTACTGAAGACAATGATTTGCTTTGGCAAACTGTTTTATATTTCTGTCTGAAATTCCTTTGGATGCACTACTTAGTATAAGTGGGAGCCTCTGGTTCCACAGTAAGCGTTGGGTCGAGGTGGGGTGCTCCTTCAGAGGGCTGGTGCAGACTCGATGGGCCGAATGGCTTCCTTCTGCACTGTAGGGATTCTATGGTTCTCTAGATTCTATCCTATGGTTCTAGTATGTTACCGATCCAACGAGAGGCCAGGTACTTTTGGACCTGGTTCTGGGGAATGAGTTGGCCCAAAGTGGATCAACTATCAGTGGGAGAGTATCGAGAGGACAGTGACCATTATATCATCAAGTTCAGGGTGGCCATGGGAAAGGACAAAAAGCAATCCAGAGCCGGGATAATTAACTGGAGGAAAACCAACTTCAATGATGAGAACACATCAGAGTAAAGTGAGTTGGAATCAAATGTTGGTTGAAAAGATGGCAGCTGAACAATAGGCTACTTTCAAAGAAAAGGTATTATAGAAATTGTCAAGTATATTCTCTTGAAGGGAAAAGGTCGGACAAATACATTCAGAGCCCCCTGGATGACGAGAGAGACAGTCGGGAAGATGCAAAGGAAGAAGTTTGCCTGTGATAGTTGTCAGGCAGATAATGCAATGGATAATCAGGTTGAATATAGAAGTACCAGAGGGGAAGTGAAAAAATACATCAGAAAATCAAGAAGAGAGCATGAAAAGACCCGAGCAGCTAACGCAACAGGGTGTTCAGCAAGCACATAAATCATGAAAAGGTAGTTAGATAAAGAGGAGGACCGATTAGAGATTTTAATAAAGGACACCTGCATGTGGAAGCAGGATAAGTAGCAGGGATATTAAACCAATCATTTGTATCTGTCTTTCCAAAGCTACAGGATGCTACCCAGGCTGAGGTGAGAGGGGAGGTAACTGATACACTTAATTAATTTACAATTGAGAAGGAGGAGGTGTAATAAAGGCTATCTTTACTACCCAAGACCAGACGACATGCAGCCAAGGATATGAGGGAATTGAGAGTGGAGATTTCAGAGGCACTGGTGATAATCTTCCAGTCTTTCTTGGACACAGGGATGGTGCCAGAGGGCTGGAGAATTGGGAATGTTTCACCCTTATTCAAAAAACAACGCAAGGATAATGGCGACAGCTACAGAGCAATCAGTTTGACTTTATTGGTAGGGACATTTCTGGAAACTGTGGTTTGAGACAAAAACAGTTTGAGAAGTTCAGGATTCATTAAGGGAAAATCGTGTTGACCAACTTGCTGGAGTTTTTTTTTTGCAGAGGTAAAAGAAGGTTGATAAGGGCAATGCTGTTGATGTGATGTATATGGATTTTTAAAGGGTATTTAATACAGTGCCACACAACAGACTTGTGAGTAAAATGGAATAAAAGGGCAAGTGGGCACAATAATAATTTAGCTGAGTGACAGGAAGCAGAGAGTAAGTATTTGTCAGATTGGAGGAAGGTTTTTATTTATTTATTTTAAAATTTAGAGTATATAATTCATTTTTCCAATTGAGGGGCAGTGGTAGCGGTTTCAAGGCCTGTGTATTGAGTCAGCTTTCACGTGGGCTTTTCTCCTGTGGCTCAACTCAGCACAAAGAGCAGCAGACACATCAACAATCTGAAAGATGGTTTTATTTTCTACAAGCTTGCATTCATGTACATGAAAGATAAGACCTGGATAGCTGCCAAGGTCCTTCTACAGAACAAAGACAAAAACTCAGTACATACACAATTTTCAAAAATCAACAGCCCTTCCCAGTTGGACGCGATCCAATCACTGAAGCTGCTATGTTTAAACTTACCCAATAGAACCGCAAGCAATGTTTAAACTTCACCAATAGAATTGCAAGCAACCCATGACAGCTATGTACAATCTCAGCAGCCTGTGCTGATTGTTTGTGATAAACAGGACAACAGAACCAGCATCCTGGATTGTTTCACAAAGACAGGGGGCGGAATTCTCCCATACCCGGCGGGACGGAGTAGCATGAACCACTGCGACGTGGGGCCGTCCCAAAGGTGTGGATTCCTCCGCACCTTTGGTGCTAGGCCCGCCCCGGAGTGGTTGGCGCCCCGCCAGCTGGCGTGGAAGGCCTTTGGCGCCACGGCAGCCGGGGCCGAAGGGACTCTGCCGGCCGCGCATGCACGGGAGCGTCAGCGGCTGCTGACGTCATCCCCGCACATGCGCAGGGGGGGTTCACCTATGCGTCGCCCATGGCGGAGGCTGACATGGTCGGCGCGTAGGAAAAGAGTGCCCCCACGGCACAGGCCCGCCCGCGGATCGGTGGGCCTCGATCGCAGGCCAGGCCACTGTGGGGCACCCCCCAGATCCAGATCGCCCCGCGCCCCCCCAGTACCCCGGAGCCCGCCCGTGCCGCCAGGTCCGGCCGGTAAGGGACCTAGTTCAATTTACGCCGGCGGGGCTGGCATGGAACCAGCGGGACTTTGGCCCATCGCGGGCCGTAGAATCGCCGGGGGGTGAGGGGGGGGGGGGCGGCGAGTAGCCGCCGACCGGCACGGCGCGATTTCTGACCCCGCCGAAATCTCCAGTGCCGGACAATTCGGCGGCTGGCGGGGGTGGGATTCACGCCACCCCCCCCCCCCCCCCCTGTGATTCTCCGACCCGGCGGGAGGTTGGAGTATCCCACCCATGATATCAGAAGTGATGTCCTTTTGCTCAAGTTAGCTATCCTAAATCCCATTTGATTACTATTACTGCTATGACCTGGAAATGCATGTTTAATGGTTAATAATGATGACTCAGTACACTCCCTATAATTCATCTCAATCAAGTAATTTATGCAAAACTACTCTAGAGGGGCTGGTTTAGCTCACAAGGCTAAATCGCTGGCTTTTAAAGCAGACCAAGGCAGGCCAGCAGCACGGTTCAGTTCCCGTACCAGCCTCCCCGGACAGGCGCCGGAATGTGGCAACTAGGGGCTTTTCACAGTAACTTCATTGAAGCCTACTCGTGACAATAAGCGATTTTCATTTCATTTTTAGTGGCACGCCAGCTATTCAATTTTAAGAGGTATCATCGCTGAATCCCCCCTTCAGGGGCAATTTAGTGTGGCCAATCCACCTACCTGCACATCAGGGGCTGGTTTAGCTCACTGAGCTAAATTGCTGGCATTTAAAGCAGACCAAGGCAGGCTAGCTGCACGGTTCAATTCCCGTACCAGCCTTCCCGAACAGGCGGCGGAATGTGGCGACTAGGGGCTTTTCACAGTAACTTCATTTGAAGCCTACTCGTGACAATAAGCGATTTTCATTCATTTCTTTGGGTTGTGGGGGCAGAACCCACGCAAACACGGGGAGAATGTGCAAACTCCACACGGACAGTGATCCAGAGCCGGGATCGAACCTGGGACCTCGGCGCCGTGAGGCAGCAGTGCTACCCACTGCACCGCCGTGCTGCCTGAGGAAGGTTTTTAATGGGGTTCCCCGGGGATCAGTGTCTACCTGAGCTTTTTTACAACAATCAACAGTCATCAGTTGACTTTTAATTCCTGATTTTCATTCAGTTCAAATTGCACGGTCTGCCGTGGTGGGATTGGACCCCAGGTTTGCAGAACATTACCCTGGGTCATTACCCTAATCGAGGGGTAATATCACCATATCACCACCTCCTGATCTGGAGACTTTGGATCCTCACTGTCTTCAGGTGATGTCCCGGAGGACTGGAGAATAGCCAATGTTGTTCCTTTGTTTAAGAAGGGTAGCAAGGATAATCCAGGGAACTACAGGCCAGTGAGCCTTACGTCAGTGTTGGGGAAATTACTGGAGAGAATTCTTCGAGACAGGATCTACTCCCGTTTGGAAGCAAATGGACGTATTAGTGAGAGGCAGCATGGTTTTGTGAAGGGGAGGTCGTGTCTCACTAACTTGATAGAGTTTTTCGAAGGGGCACAAAGATGATTGATGCAGGTAGGGCAGTGGATGTTGTCTATATGGACTTCAGTAAGGCCTTTGACATGGTCCCTCATGGTAGACTGGTACAAAAGGTGAAGTCACACGGGATCAGAGGTGAGCTGGCAAGGTGGATACAGAACTGGCTCGGTCACAGAAGGCAGAGAATAGCAATGGAAGGGTGCTTTTCTGATTGGAGGACTGTGACTAGTGGTGTTCCGCAGGGATCAGTGCCGGGACCTTTGCTGTTCGTTATATATAAATGATTTGGATGAAAATGTAACTGGTCTGATTAGTAAGTTTGCAGACGACACAAAGGTTGGTGGAATTGCGAATAGCAATGAGGACTGTCAGAGGAAACAGCAGGATTTAGATCGTTTGGAGACTTGGACGGAGAGATGGCAGATGGAGTTTAATCCGGACAAATGTGAGGTAATGCATTTTGGAAGGTCTAATGCAGGTAGGGAATATACAGTGAATGGTAGAACCCTCAAGAGTACTGAAAGTTAGAGAGATCTAGGTGTACAGGTCCACAGGTCACTGAAAGGAGCAACACAGGTGGAGAAGGTAGTCAAGAAGGCATAAGGCATGCTTGCCTTCATTGGCCGGGGCATTGAGTACAAGAATTGGCAAATCATGTTGCAGCTGTATAGAACCTTAGTTAGGCCAGACTTGGAGTATTGTGTTCAATTCTGGTTGCCACACTACCAGAAGGATGTGGAGGCTTTAGAGAGGGTGCAGAAGAGATTTACCAGGATGTTGCCTGGTATGGAGGGCATTAGCTATGAGGAGCGGTTGAATAAACTCGGTTTGTTCTCACTGGAACAACGGAGGTTGAGGGGCGACCTGATAGAGGTCTACAAAATTATGAAGGGCATAGACAGAGTGGAAGTCAGAGGTTTTTCCCCAGGGTAGAGGGGTCAATTACTAAGGGGACATAGGTTTAAGGTGCGAGGGGCAAGGTTTAGAGGAGATGTACGAGGCAAGTTTTTTACACAGAGGGTAGTGGGTGCCTGGAACTCGCTGCCGGAGGAGGTGGTGGAAGCAGGGACGATAGTGACATTTAAGGGGCATCTTGACAAATACATGATTAGGATGGGAATAGAGGGATACGGACCCCAGAAGTGTAGAAGATTTTAGTTTAGACGGGCAGCATGGTCGGCGCAGGCTTGGAGGGCCGAAGGGCCTGTTCCGGTGCTGTACTTTTCTTTGTTCTTTGGATGTGGAGACATTGGAGAGGAAACAGAGGAGATTCACCGGAATGAATCCAGAGATAAAGAACTGTAGGTATGAGGGTTGATTAACATAAGAACATAAGAACTAGGAGCAGGAGTAGACCATCTGGCCCCTCGAGCCTGCTCCGCCATTCAATTAGATCATGGCTGATCTTTTGTGGACTCAGCTCCACTTTCCGGCCCGAACACCATAACCCTTAATCCCTTTATTCTTCAAAAAACTATCTATCTTTACCTTAAAAACATGTAATGAAGGAGCCTCAACTGCTTCACTGGGCAAGGAATTCCATAGATTCACAACCCTTTGGGTGAAGAAGTTCCTCCTAAACTCAGTTCTAAATCTACTTCCCCTTATTTTGAGGCTATGCCCCCTAGTTCTGCTGTCACCCGCCAGTGGAAACAACCTGCCCGCATCTATCCTATCTATTCCCTTCATAATTTTAAATGTTTCTATAAGATCCCCCCTCATCCTTCTAAATTCCAACGAGTACAGTCCCAGTCTACTCAACCTCTCCTCATAATCCAACCCCTTCAGCTCTGGGATTAACCTAGTGAATCTCCTCTGCACACCCTCCAGCGCCAGTACCCGTCCTTTCTCAAGTAAGGAGACCAAAACTGAACACAATACTCCAGGTGTGGCCGCACTAACACCTTATACAATTGCAACATAACCTCCCTAGTCTTAAACTCCATCCCTCTAGCAATGAAGGACAAAATTCCATTTGCCTTCTTAATCACCTGTTGCACTTGTAAACCAACCTTCTGTGACTCATGCACTAGCACACCCAAGTCTCTCTGAACAGCGGCATGCTTTAATATTTTATCATTTAAATAATAATCCCGTTTGCTGTTATTCCTACCAAAATGGATAACCTCACATTTGTCAACATTGTATTCCATCTGCCAGACCCGAGCCCATTCACTTAACCTATCCAAATCCCTCTGCAGACTCCCAGTATCCTCTGCACTTTTCGCTTTACCACTCATCTTAGTGTCATCTGCAAACTTGGACACATTGCCCTTGGTCCCCAACTCCAAATCATCAATGTAAATTGTGAACAATTGTGGGCCCAACACGGATCCCTGAGGGACACCACTAGCTACTGACTGCCAACCAGAGAAACACCCATTTATCCCAACTCTTTGCTTTCGATTAATTAACCAATCCTCTATCCATGCTACTACTTTACCCTTAATGCCATGCATCTTTATCTTATGCAGCAACCTTTTGTGTGGCACCTTGTCAAAGGCTTTCTGGAAATCCAGATATACCACATCCATCGGCTCCCCGTTATCTACTGCACTGGTAATGTCCTCAAAAAATTCCACTAAATTAGTTAGGCATGACCTGCCTTTTACGAACCCATGCTGCGTTTGCCCAATGGGACAATTTCTATCCAGATGCCTCGCAATTTCTTCCTTGATGATAGATTCCAGCATCTTCCCTATTACCGAAGTTAAACTCACTGGCCTATAATTTCCTGCTTTCTGCCTACCTCCTTTTTTAAACAGTGGCGTCACGTTTGCTAATTTCCAATCCACCGGAACCACCCCAGAGTCTAGTGAATTTCGGTAAATTATCACTAGTGCATCTGCAATTTCCCTAGCCATCTCTTTTAGCACTCTGGGATGCATTCCATCAGGGCCAGGAGACTTGTCTACCTTTAGCCCCATTAGCTTTCCCATCACTACCTCCTTAGTGATAACAATCCTCTCAAGGTCCTCACCTGTCATAGCCTCATTTCTATCAGTCGCTGGCATGTTATTTGTGTCTTCCACTGTGAAGACCGACCCAAAAAACCTGTTCAGTTCCTCAGCCATTTCCTCATTTCCCATTATTAAAACTCCCTTCTCATCCTCTAACGGACCGATATTTACCTTAGCCACTCTTTTTTGTCTTATATATTTGTAAAAACTTTTACTGTCTGTTTTTATATTCTGAGCAAGTTTACTCTCATACTCTATCTTACTCTTCTTTATAGCTTTTTTAGTAGCTTTCTGTTGCCCCCTAAAGATTTCCCAGTCCTCTAATCTCCCAGCAATCTTTGCCACTTTATATGCTTTTTCCTTCAATTTGATACTCTCCCTTATTTCCTTAGATATCCACGGTCGATTTTCCCTCTTTCTTCCGTCCTTCCTTTTTGTTGGTATAAACCTTTGCTGAGCACTGTGAAAAATCGCTTGGAAGGTTCTCCACTGTTCCTCAACTGTTCCACCATAAAGTCTTAGCTCCCAGTCTACCTTAGCTAGTTCTTCTCTCATCCCCTTGTAGTCTCCTTTGTTTAAACACAAAACACTAGTATTTGATTTTACTTTCTCACCCTCCATCTGTATTTTAAATTCCACCATATTGTGATCGCTCCTTCCGAGAGAATCCCTAACTATGAGATCATGATTGGAGAGGTTGGGACTGTTTCCTTGGAAAAAAGAAAAAAGAAGGTGAAGGGAGACTTGATAGATGGATTCAAAATCCTCCCAGACAGTGTAGATAGTGAGAAACTCAGGAGTACACCAAGAAGTAGAGGAAACAGATTCTACATAATTAGTAAAAGGTGTAAAAGTGATGTCAGGAATTCAGGATGATTGGAGTCTGGAATGAACTTCCTGTGAGTATGGTGTCGGCAAGTTCGATTCAGGTAATGAAAAGAAATTGGAGCGTTATCTGAAAAGAAAGAATGTGCAAGGTTACGGAGATAAGGCAGGGGAGTGGGACTAGGTGGAATGATCTTTTAGAGATCCAGTGCAGGCTCAATGGGCCGAATGGCCTCCTTTGCACTGTAAAGATTCTGTGATTCAGTGAAATCCCTGCTACCTGTTGCTGTATTCTGCCCATCAGGATCCGTATGGCTGGTATAAAAGGTCTGCAGGGTGTGGTAAGGAAGACAGTCAACGATGAACTGCAGGCGAACATCTGGGAGCCGCAGCACATGGATAAGATCGTGCCATCCCTTCTCTTCAATTTGCAGCAAGCAGAGGAAGCTGAGAGGTAAGCCTTCACATTCCTCCCTCAACCATCTCTACCTCTGTCTTTGTCCTTCTGATCCCCCCCTTCCCTATTGTCAAATCTGGGGCCTTCAACTCTTCAGGGAGCTTTAATTTCCTAATCCTTGGGGCAGGATTTCACACAGGGCTTTGGGACCCTGTTGACAGGAGAAAATTATTCTTCTGAACCCATGTGTGCTGACAGTGTGACTGGCTGAGAATTTAATAATCGCTTATTGTCACAAGTAGGCTTCAAATTAAGTCACTGTGAAAAGCCCCTAGTCGCCACATTCCGGCGCCTGTTCGGGGAGGCTGGTACTGGAATTGAACTCGCGCTGCTGCCTTGTTCTGCATTACAAGACACTGTAGCCCACTGTGCCAAATTTTACTGATAGCAACCAGCCTCCTAACCGTCGGCAACCCCGGCAAACTCGCTCAAAATGACACAGGGCGCGATTCTCCGCTAAGGTTTCTAAGTGTGTAGCGAGCGGGAATTGCCGCGAGCTTCCCAGCGCTCGGCCCTGCGAAGCTAGCAATGCGATTCAACGCTAATTGGTCCACTTAACGAGGCCTCACGGGCTTCTCGCCGCAAATGAAGGCTTGCCAGCTTATTCGCCAGACCACGCTCGGCAGCGCCACCCCCCCCCCCCCCCCCCCCACCCTGTACCGCTAATATGGTGGAGCAGAACTTAAGCTGAACTTGCTCAGCCAACCCCAGCCAGCTCGCAACAATGGCGCTGAGGATACTGGACCCAAGATTCGGGGAGGTTGACCTGGGGAGGTGATGTACCATCAATTCGACTCAAGACACATTTAGGATCCGAACTGTGGCTTTAATCGGCTAGTTGTTAGCCCGGTGGTCAACTACAGAGAATGGCCGACCGCCGGGAACTCTGGGTACTTATACCCCACCTCGGAGGCGGGGCCTACTTGCCTCTCGACCAATTGGAGAGCAGTCACATGACTAGTCCCAACCAAGCGGACGAGAGGCACATGACCAGCCAGAGCCAATGGGAAGCCAGTGCTCTGCACCAATGGCAGTGCTCATATCCATACCACCACAGGAGGTTCCTGGACGCGGTGGAGGCCAGGAGGGATGTCTTGTCCCGCTGAGGGTCCCGGAGTGTCAGTCACCGGGCAACCAGTACTGCCTGGAGTGAGGTGGCGGCGTCTGTGAGCTCACAGAGTGTGCAGAAGGACCAGCCTCCAGTGCCCGAAAAAGGTCAATAACCTACACCGGGCAGCACGAGTGAGTAGACACCAAAGCCCCCCCCCCCCCACGACACCGAGACCTTTCTGCTCCCATGGGAGCATCTACCCCCTCCCACTTCAACCCGCCCAACCCCTCGAGAATGTCCGCCTCGCTGGGCAATGTGACCCGTTACTCGGCCGACCTTGATGGGATTCTGTGGGACATGTCCTGCTCTCAGATGGGAATGGCTGAGGTGCTGCAGAGCATGTCCCAATCCCAAGTGGGCATTGCTGAATCTCTGCAGGGCACAGCCCAGTCCCAGGTGGGCATTGCTGAGGCACTGCAGGGCATGCCCCAATCCCAAGTGGGCATTGCTGAATCGCTGCAGGGCATGGCCCAGTCCCGGGTGGGCATTGCTGAATCTCTGCAGGTCACAGCCCAGTCCCAGGTGGGCATTGCTGAATCGCTGCAGGGCATGGCCCAGTCCCAGGTGGGCATTGCTGAATCGCTGCAGGGCATGGCCCAGTCCCAGGTGGGCATTGCTGAGGCACTGCAGGGCACAGCCCAGTCCCAGGTGGGTATTGCTGAATCTCTGCAGGGCATGGCCCAGTCCCAGGTGGGCATTGCTGAATCGCTGCAGGGCATGGCCTAGTCCCGGGTGGGCATTGCTGAATCTCTGCAGGGAATGGCCCAGTCCCAGGTGGGCATTGCTGAGGCACTGCAGGGCATGGCCCAGTCCCAGGTGGGCATTGCTCAGGCACTGCAGGGCATGGCCCAGTCCCGGGTGGGCATTGCTGAATCGCTGCAGGGCATGGCCCAGTCCCAGGTGGGCATTGCTGAGGCACTGCAGGGCATGGCCCAGTCCCAGGTGGGCATTGCTGAATCTCTGCAGGGCATGGCCCAGTCCCAGGTGGGCATTGCTGAATCTCTGCAGGGAATGGCCCAGTCCCAGGTGGGCATTGCTGAATCTCTGCAGGGCATGGCCCAGTCCCAGGTGGGCATTGCTGAGGCACTGCAGGGCATGCCCCAATCCCAGGTGGGCATTGCTGAGGCACTGCAGGGAATGGCCCAGTCCCAGGTGGGCATTGCTGAGGCACTGCAGGGCATGGCCCAGTCCCAGGTGGGCATTGCTGAGGCACTGCAGGGCATGCCCCAATCCCAGGTGGGCATTGCTGAATCTCTGCAGGGCATGGCCCAGTCCCAGGTGGGCATTGTTGAATCTCTGCAGGGCATGGCCCAGTCCCAGGTGGGCATTGCTGAGGCACTGCAGGGCATGCCCCAATCCCAGGTGGGCATTGCTGAATCTCTGCAGGGCATGGCCCAGTCCCAGGTGGGCATTGTTGAATCTCTGCAGGGCATGGCCCAGTCCCAGGTGGGCATTGCTGAGGCACTGCAGGGCATGGCTCAGTCCCGGGTGGGCATTGCTGAATCTCTGCAGGGCACAGCCCAGTCCCAGGTGGGCATTGCTGAATCGCTGCAGGGCATGGCTCAGTCCCGGGTGGGCATTGCTGAATCTCTGCAGGGCATGGCCCAGTCCCAGGTGGGCATTGCTGAATCTCTGCAGGGCATGGCCCAGTCCCAGGTGGGCATTGCTGAATCTCTGCAGGGCACAGCCCAGTCCCAGGTGGGCATTGCTGAATCGCTGCAGGGCATGGCCCAGTCCCGGGTGGGCATTGCTGAGGCACTGCAGGGCATGGCCCAGTCCCGGGTGGGCATTGCTGAATCTCTGCAGGGCATGGCCCAGTCCCAGGTGGGCATTGCTGAATCGCTGCAGGGCATGGCCCAGTCCCAGGTGGGCATTGCTGAATCGCTGCAGGGCATGGCCCAGTCCCAGGTGGGCATTGCTGAATCTCTGCAGGGCATGGCCCAGTCCCAGGTGGGCATTGCTGAATCGCTGCAGGGCATGGCCCAGTCCCAGGTGGGCATTGCTGAATCTCTGCAGGGCATGGCCCAGTCCCAGGTGGGCATTGCTGAATCGCTGCAGGGCATGGCCCAGTCCCAGGTGGGCATTGCTGAATCGCTGCAGGGCATGGCCCAATCCCAGGTGGGCATTGCTGAATCGCTGCAGGGCATGGCCCAGTCCCAGGTGGGCATTGCTGAGGCACTGCAGGGCATGGCCCAGTCCCAGGTGGGCATTGCTGAGGCACTGCAGGGCATGGCCCAGTCCCGGGTGGGCATTGCTGAATCTCTGCAGGGCATGGCCCAGTCCCAGGTGGGCATTGCTGAGGCACTGCAGGGCATGGCCCAGTCCCAGGTGGGCATTGCTGAGGCACTGCAGGGCATGGCCCAGTCCCAGGTGGGCATTGCTGAGGCACTGCAGGGCATGGCGCAGTCCCAGGTGGGCATTGCTGAATCTCTGGAGGGCATGGCGCAGTCCCAGGTGGGCATTGCTGAATCTCTGCGGAATTTGTCCAAGTCCCAGGTTGGGCATTGCTGAATCTCTGGAGGGCATGGCTCAGTCCCAGGTGGGTATTGCGGGTGCATCGACACCATGGTGCGGACCATGGGGAACTGCCAGTTCTGGCAGGGCTAGATGATGCAGGGGCAGGCGAGGCTGGAACCAGCTGCCCCTCCGTCCCAAGGTGAACCCCAGGGCCCTATGGGTACCGAATGGGCTGGGGGCGCTGAGTGCCAACCCAGACCCATACCATGGAGTGGGGATGGCTGCCATCAGGTCCCCCAGGTTCCACCCCTCTGATGAGGCCGTGTCTCGGAGTCAGCACATGGGACAGGGCGGCACCGCTGTGCATATGTCGCGACAAGTGAGTCGGGTCCCTCCGGCCCCAGAGCCCCCCCAGAGGGTACCCGCCAGGGCCATCGAGGGTCACGGGACAAGGTAAGCAGCTGTCTGCCTCCACCTCTGATGTACATCCTGGGGAGATATGTAAATGTAGTGGTAGAGCTAGGAGGGCCAGGCACATTGAGAATCACTAAGGGCACTGGTAAAGGGGAGAGGGTTGAGAGGGGGGGTGTGTGTTTGGCGGTGGGGGGGAATTGACAGCCCCGTCAAGAGAGTGGGGAATTGTTAACCTTTGTGGACAACCAGTACGATGCCTTTGTCACCTTCTTTCGCAATGTTGGTGTGGCGCTAACAATTATACTCAAAGCCGAGAGACTAGTACAATAGAGGCTTTATTGCTGTACGATGTTGTCCCTCCATCTGCAACAGTAGACTAAGGGTCTGAGCAGCTCTCATACATTTATACATAAGCTCCCTGTGGGCGGAGCTAGCCGGCAGGGGCTGACCGGAGGAACCTGTATTACAGATACAGGCATACATCCCCCTACTGCAGTACACATAACTACAGTGGTTATCTCACCACATTCACCCCCTGTAAAAAATGAGTCCGGCGGGGGTGACATGTAACTCTAATACAAAGGATGCTATTTACAAGAGGGTCCAACAAGGAAAATCAAGAGTCCATCCGGTTAGCAGGTTACAGGTTGAGCCAAATCGGTGGTCGGACGTTCCGCTGTGATCGGCGTAGCTGTGGTGGTGACGTCGGCACAGGCGGTGATGGCCCCGATGGTGCAGGTGCTGGCAGTGTTGGTGCTGGCTGCTGGCGGGATGACTCCGAGAGCAAGCCGAAATCTTCCGTGTCCTCCAGGGTGGGCAGGGGGATGAGGGATGGACCTGATGGGGACGAATAGGGGGGCGCTGGGGTTGGCGCAGGAAGGGGTGTGGGCATGGGATCGGCACCTGAGGGAGCCAGGTCCCGGAGCGAGACTGTGTCCTGGCGGCCGTCGGGGAACTCCACGTAGGCATACTGAGGGTTGGCGTAGAGAAGGCGTACTTTGTCCACCAGGGGTTCCGCCTTGTGGTGCCGTACATGCCTACGGAGAAGGACTGGGCCCGGAGTTGTGAGCCAAGTCGGGAGCGACACTCCGGATGTGGACTTCCTAGGGAAGGCAAAAACGCGTTCATGGAGTGTACTGTTAGTTGCGGTGCACAGTCGTGATCGAATGGAATGGAGCGCGTCAGGGAGGACCTGCTGCCAGCGAGCGGCTGGGAGGTTTCTGGACCGTAGGGCCAGCTGGACGGCCCTCCATACCGTCCCGTTCTCCCTCTCTACCTGTCCGTTACCCCGGGGGTTGTAGCTGGTCGTCCTGCTGGAGGCGATACCCCTGCTGAGCAGGAATTGACGCAGCTCATCGCTCATGAATGAGGATCCCCTGTCACTGTGGATATAGTCGGGGAAACCGAACAGGGCGAAAATGGAATCCAGGGCCTTGATGACGGTGGCAGACGTCATATCTGGGCATGGGATGGCAAAGGGGAACCTAGAAAATTCATCGACCACACTAAGGATGTAGGTGTTGCGGTCGGTGGAGGGAAGGGGCCCTTTGAAGTCCACACTGAGTCGTTCAAAGGGGCGGGATGCTTTCACCAGGCGCGCGCGATCTGGCCGGTAGAAGTGCGGCTTGCACTCCGCACAGATCTGGCAGTCTCTGGTGACTGTCCGTACTTCCTCGACGGAGTAGGGCAGATTGCGGGCTTTGATCAGATGGTACAAGCGAGTGACCCCCGGATGGCAAAGGCTGTCGTGCAAGGCACGGAGCTGGTTCACTTGTGCACTGGCACATGTACCTCGGGAGAGGGCGTCTGGGGGCTCGTTGAGCTTGCCGGGGCGATACAAGATCTCGTAGTTAAAGGTGGAGAGCTCGATTCTCCACCGCAAGATTTTGTCATTCTTGATCTTGCCCCGCTGCGTGTTGTTGAACATGAAGGCTACCGACCGTTGGTCAGTGAGGAGAGTGAATCTCCTGCCGGCCAGGTAATGCCTCCAGTGCCGCACCGCTTCAACGATTGCCTGGGCCTCCTTCTCGACAGAGGAATGCCGAATTTCGGAGGCGTGGAGGGTGCGTGAAAAGAATGCCACGGGTCTGCCGGCCTGATTCAGCGTGGTGGCAAGGGCGACATCTGAAGCGTCGCTCTCTACTTGGAAAGGCAGAGTCTCGTCTACGGCGTGCATCCCCGCCCTGGCTATGTCAGATCGAATGCAGGGGAAGGCCTGTTGTGCCTCGGCCGAGAGGGGAAAATGTGTGGACTGGATAAGTGGCCGGGCCTTGTCTGCGTATTGCGGGACCTACTGGGCGTAATAAGAGAAAAACCCAAGGCAGCGTTTGAGGGCCTTGGGGCAGTGGGGAATTGGGAGCTCCATGAGGGTGTGCATGCGGTCGGGATCGGGTCCCAGTAGTCCGTTTTGGACTACGTAGCCAAGGATGGCTAAGCGGTCTGTGCGGAACACGCATTTCTCCTTGTTGTACGTGAGATTAAGGAGAGATGCGGTGTGGAGGAATTTATAAAGGTTGGCATCATGGTCCTGCTGGTCATGGCCGCAGGTGGTGACATTGTCGAGGTACGGGAAGGTGGCCTGCAATCCGTACCGGTCAACCATTCGGTCCATTTCTCGCTGAAAGACCGAGACCCCATTCGTGACGCCGAAGGGAACCCTCAGAAATTGGTACAGACGACCGTCTGCCTCGAAGGCAGTGTAGGGACGGTCCGATTTACAGATAGGGAGCTGGTGGTAGGCGGATTTCAGGTCAATAGTAGAGAAGACCCGGTACTGTGCAATCTGATTGACCATATCAGAAATGCGGGGGAGGGGGTACGCGTCGAGCTGCGTGTACCGGTTGATGGTCTGGCTGTAGTCCACGACCATCCTGTGCTTCTCCCCGGTCTTAACCACTACCACCTGGGCTCTCCAAGGGCTGTTGCTGGCCTCGATAATACCCTCCCGAAGCAGCCGCTGGACTTTGGACCTGATGAAGGCCTTGTCCTGGGTGCTGTACCGTCTGCTCCTGGTGGCGACGGGCTTGCAATCCACAGTCAGATTAGCAAAGAGGGAGGGGGGCTCGACCTTGAGGGTCGCGAGGCCGCAAACGGTGAGGGGAGGTAGGGGTCCACCGAATTTGAGGGTGAGGCTCTGGAGATTGCACTGGAAATCCAGGCCTAGTAGGAGTGAAGTGCAGAGGTCGGGGAGAATGTACAGACGGAAACGGTCGAATTCCACACTCTGTACAGTGAGTTTAACCAGGCAGAAACCCCGGATCGGGGCAGAGTGGGAACCGGAGGCAAGGGAGATCTGCCGGTCGGCGGGATGGATCGCAAGGGAATAGCGCCTTACCGTGTCCGGGTGGACGAAGCTCTCGGTGCTCCCGGAGTCAATGAGGCAGGAGGTCACATGGCCGTTGACCAGCACCGATGTGGAAGAGGGTGCCAGGTTGCGAGGACAGGACTGGTCGAGCGTAACGGAGGCGAGCAGTGGTTGGTCGGCGGTTGAGTCAGATGAGTCCGACGAGGAGCGGTAGCGACCCGTGTCCCGTGATGGCGGCCCCTGGAGACGAGATGGCGGCATCCGCAGTACCTGTGGGTAAAATGGCGGCGTCCATGGAGCGCACGTTATGGGGTCGGAACAAAATGGCGGCGCCCATGGAACGCACATGGCTGTGGTGGATGAAGATGGCGGCGCCCATGGGGCGCACGTGGCGGGGCGGCAAAAGATGGCGGCGCCCACTGATCGCACGTGGGGTCGGGGGAAGCGGACGGCGGGGCCCATTGAGGGAGCGGCTGAGGCGTGGGGACCGGCGGCGCGATAGCGGCGACCGTCCGGGACTGACACACCGCTGCAAAGTGGCCTTTCTTTCCACAAGCTTTGCAGGTCGCTGTGCGGGCCGGGCAGCGTTGGCAAGGGTGCTTCTGTTGGCCGCAGAAGTAACAGTGGGGACCCCCAGGGGGTGCGGTGCGGCGGGCAGCGCAGGCATAGTGCGCGGGGGCGGCTGCTGGGGGGGCCGTTTGCGGGGTCCATGAGGGGTAGGACGGGTGGGCCTGGGGAGCCGTTTGCGGGGTCCACGAGGGGTAGGACGGGTGGGCCGAGTGGCTAGCGGAGTAAGTGTGCGCACTACGGGAGGCGGCCGTCATGGAGAGCGCCAGGGCCTTTGCGGCCGCGTGGTCGGGGGCGACCCCTTCCAGCAGTCGTTGCCGGATGGGGTCCGATGCAATGCCTGTAACGAAGGCATCGCGCATGAGTAAATCCGAATGTTCCGCGGCTGTGAGGGCCCGGCAGTCGCAGTCTCGTACCAGAGGTATAAGGGCCCTCCAGAAGTCCTCAATCGACTCACCCGGCTGCTGGACGCGAGTAGAAAGTTGATGCCTCGCAAACAGGGTGTTCGCCGATGGTGCATAGTTCTCCTTGAGCAGTTCCATAGCTGCGGTGTAGTCGGTCGCATCTCGAATGAGCGGAAAGACGCTGGAGCTAAGTCTGGAGTACAGGAGTTGCTTTTTCTGAGCCTCCGTCGGGGGAGGGTCTGCTGAAGAGATGTAGGCCTCTAAGACTGCGAGCCAGTGATCAAAGTCTTTTCTGGCGTGAGGCGACTGCGGATCCAGCTGCAGACGGTCAGGCTTGACTCTGATATCCATGGTGACTGGGAAATCGGACACCAATAAATTGTGGCGCTAACAATTATACTCAAAGCCGAGAGACTAGTACAATAGAGGCTTTATTGCTGTACGATGTTGTCCCTCCATCTGCAACAGTAGACTAAGGGTCTGAGCAGCTCTCATACATTTATACATAAGCTCCCTGTGGGCGGAGCTATCCGGCAGGGGCTGACCGGAGGAACCTGTATTACAGGTACAGGCATACATCCCCCTACTGCAGTACACATAACTACAGTGGTTATCTCACCACAGTTGGCTGACCTCCAAACCCTTGGCCCATCTCTCCAGGCATCTCCCCCTCCCACCCACTCAAGAAGCTTGGACAAAGCAGCCCGCTTGGCTGAGAGCGGAGCCGGGAGGATAACAGTGAGAAAGAGTGAGACTGAGGGAGGAATTCAACCTGAAACTTTCTTTGGGTACGATTCTCATTCCTCATTGTGCTCTCGCTCAAGCAAAACGAGGCTGGTGAATAGCGGAAGAGGCCAAAAACGAAAACCGCGCCAAGCACCAAACACTTGGCGATGCAACTGGCCCGTTCCCATAGACATATCCGGGATCCGTGACCCACCCACCCTCCAGCCGGAGACATGTCCCAGGAGCTGTGTCCCATTCCCTGGGTGTTTGGACGTTGATTGCTGCGGTGTGGTGTTGCCTCCTGCAGTGTCCAGGCATCAGGATGTGATCAGAATGCTGGGCAATGACTCCCACATGTTGCATGGCCGGCCCACCCACAGGAATCCACGGGTTGTGTGAAGTGCTCACTTAACGGTGATTGCCAATTCCCTAGTAGCGATAGCCTTCATCTGCACGGCCAGAGGCCTTGGCATTCGGTGGGGGTTATGGGTGTTCAGTGGAGCCAAGGACAGGGACAAGGGTTGCCCCCGGAACGGGTACACACGATCGAGAGGTTGGCATAGTGGTGCCGCGAATGGTTGTCCACCAGTTGCCCTTCCCCAGCCCACCCCCCACCCTCCATGGTGGCCAACCCCTGCAGAGGGTCCCACATCCCCCGCTGAGCAATGGGGTGGCAAGACCAGCACCCCCCGGGCTCTTTGCCTGTGAGCAAAGATGGCTACTCCCCTCCTCGGCTCCTCACAGAAGCCCTTCCGCCAGGTTTACGTTTGTCAAAAGGAGTCCTAATCGGTGCCAACGTGAGCACTTGCTGGGGAGGCTGCTGAATGATGGGAGGCCGCTGGATATCGGGTGGGGCTCTCATTAATTATATAGAAATGGCCCTTAAGGGGTGATAATTGGTTTCTCATCACACTACAGCGAGATCCCGGATATGTCTATGGGAACGGGCCAGTTGCATCGCCAAGTGTTTGGTGCTTGGCGCGGTTTTCGTTTTTGGCCTCTTCCGCTATTCACCAGCCTCGTTTTGCTTGAGCGAGAGCACAATGAGGAATGAGAATCGCGCCCAAAGAAAGTTTCAGGTTGAATTCCTCCCTCAGTCTCACTCTTTCTCACTGTCATCCTCCCGGCTCCGCTCTCAGCCAAGAGGACTGCTTTGTCCTGGATGGTGTTGAGCTTCTTGAGTGTTGGTGGAGCTGCGCTCATCCAGGCAAGTGGAGAGTATTCCAGCACACTCCTGACTTGTGCCTTATAGATGGTGGGCAGGCTTTGGGGGGTCAGGAGTCAGTTACTCTTATCCTTAAATAAATCATCTTTATTAGTGTCAGAAGTAGGCTTACAATGACACCGCAATGAAGTTACTGTGAAAAGCCCCTCGTTGCTTCACTCTGGCGCCTGTTCGGATACACAGAGGGAGAATTCAGAATGTCCAATTCACCTAACAGCACGTCTTCGGGACTTGTGGGAGGAAACCGGAGCACCCGGAGGAAACCCACGCAGACACGGGGAGAATGTGAGGTCAAATATATTTTTCCCTCTTGTTGGTTCCCTCACCATCTGCTGCAGTCCCAGTCTCACAGCTATGTCATTTAGGACCCGGCCAGCTCGGTCTGTGACTGTTGTGTTATCTCCCCGGCTCCGCTCTCAGTCTCACTATTTCTCGCTCTCTTTTATCTCCCCAGCATTGCCTTTGTCTCACTCTTTCCCATGCTCTTTTATCTCCCTGGCTTCATTCTTTCTCGGTCTCTGGGCGCGATCCAATGGCCACGCAGTCCCGGAGAAGCAGCTCGCCGCGGCGCAGTGACGCTGTTGAAAGCTGGGAAACCACGCTCCCGGATTTACCCGACTCACAATGCGAGCGACTCACCCAATGAAGGAGCTGTGCTCTGAAAGCTAGTAATTCTGAATAAATCTGTTGGACTTTAACCTGGTGTTGTAGGACTTCTTACTGTTCCAAGGATGAGACAGAGCAGCTGTGAATTCAAATTGGATATTTAAACTGGCTGGGCACACAAAAGAGGCCAGATGCAAGTTTTGAAGTTGATGAACTGAACACTGTAATGAACGATCGCCAGGTCCAGAATACCTTACAGGAGAACAAAACATTGAAAACGTTAAAGAAGATGAAATGTGGAGTTAACTTTCTGCCTTTGGATGGCCAGATGAATATAAAATTGAATGTGTTCAGTGATGTCTCTCACACAAGCCTTGTTAATGAGTTTTCAAGTAATTTGATATGATTTATTGTCACATGTACCAAAGTACAGTGAAAAGTATTTTTCTGCGGCCGAGGGAACGTACACAGTACGTACATAGTAGACAAAAGAATAATCGACAGAGTACATTGACAAATGGTACAGCGACAAACAGTGATTGGTTACAGTGCGGAACAAGGGGCCAAACAAAGCAAATACATGAGCAAGAGCAGCATCGGGTGTCGTGAATAGTGTTCTTACAGGGAACAGATCAGTCTGAGGGGGAGTCGTTGAGGAGTCTTGTAGCTGTGGGGAAGAAGCTGTTCCTATGTCTGGATGTGCGAGTCTTCAGACTTCTGTACCTTCTGCCTGATGGAAGGGTCTGGAAGAAGGCAATGCCTGGGTGGGAGGGGTCTCTGATAATGCTGTCTGCCTTCCTGAGGCAGCGGGAGGTGTAGACAGAATCAATGTGAGGGTGGCAAGCTTGTGTGATGCGTTGGGCTGAGTTCACCACACTCTGCAGTTTCTTGCGATCTTGGACCGAGCAGTTGCCATACCAGGCTGTGATGCAGCCGGATAGGATGCTCTCTATCGCACATCTGTAGACGTTTGTGAGAGTCGATGCAGATCTGCCAAATTTCTTTAGCTTCTGTGGTACAAGGACTAATGGTGAAGGTTTGATAATATTTTCTGTGGGTGAAAATAAGAAGTGTTGTCCCTTGGCTTAGGAAGTCAAGAAAATGAGGTGAGTAATTAAACAAACCCCCTGGCTGCAGAGACTCTGGCATTGACCTGGCATTCTTTTTAATCTAAAACATTAGGGGAAATATTAAATGGGGGAAATGATGAAGGAAATGCCCCAATAGAGAGTTGGATGGATAATGAATCGGGATTCCATACACTCCACAAAGAGTGTGAGTGAAAAGAGATTGCCAACTGATATTATTGCAAGTCGAAAACAAACTGCAAAATGACATCTCAAAGCTTCAGTGGATTGAAAACAGTTATCAGTTATAGATATAGTACAGTACAGAAAGAGGCCATTCTGCCCATCGAGTCTGCACTGACCCACTTCAGCCCTCACTTCCACCCTATCCCCATAACCCAATAACCCCACCCAATACTAAGGGCAATTTATCATGGCCAATCCAGCTAACCCGCACATCTTTGGATTGTGGGAGGAAACCGGAGCACCCGGAGGAAACCCACGCACACACGGGGAGAACGTGCAGACTCCACACAGACAGTGACCCAAGCCGGGAATCAAACCTGGGACCCTCGAGCTGTGAAGCAACTGTGCTAACCCATGTGCTACCGTGCTGCCCCAATCAGCCTGCATCACAAGAAAGAAATGCTTGTCATGAAAATTAGCTGTGGGATTAAAAAAAGGACAATTCTGGATGTGATCTTTTTTGTTTGTAAATGGGTGATTTATTTTTCTATCTTCAGATTTTATTTTTCTGAAAAGAGAATGCACTTTTTTGAAAAAGTGTTTTATGTTGCAATGAAATACATGGTTTGAATTAATAATTAAGCAACTGGGGAAAGATTAGGGGATCATTGTGAAAGTATGTAAACCAGATCATTCTCAGTGTCTACGAGGAGCTGGGAGACGCAGTCACTTTGCTTTGCTGCCTTGGAAACATGTTGTCAGACTCATTCTTCCAGTTCCCATCTCCCAACCCGTCACCCCAGGGCCCGGGAAATCCTGCTCCTGGTGTGCAAAAGTAGCCCGTCACGATCAACATTCACGACAGTTATTTAAGGGACTTTTCAAGGGTGGTGACAGTCGGGTTGGTGGCTCGAGATCACGGGCGGGATTCTCTGGTCTGCCATTCCGCGGCACGCCCCTGACTGCAGCCGGATTCTCTGGTCTGCCATTCCGCGGCACGCCCCTGACCCCAGCCGGATTCTCTGGTCTGCCATTCCGCGGCACGCCCCTGACCCCAGCCGGATTCTCTGGTCTGCCATTCCGCGGCGCGCCCCTGACCCCAGCCGGATTCTCTGCCATTCCGCGGCACGCCCCTGACTGCAGCCGGATTCTCTGGTCTGCCATTCCGCGGCACGCCCCTGACCGCAGCCAGATTCTCTGCCATTCCGCGGCACACCCCTGACCGCAGCCGGATTCTCTGGTCTGCCATTCCGCGGCACGCCCCTGACCCCAGCCGGATTCTCTGCCATTCCGCGGCACGCCCCTGACTGCAGCCGGATTCTCTGCCATTCCGCGGCACGCCCCTGACTGCAGCCGGATTCTCTGCCATTCCGCGGCACGCCCCTGACCCCAGCCGGATTCTCTGGTCTGCCATTCCGCGGCACGCCCCTGACCGCAGCCGGATTCTCTGGTCTGCCATTCCGCAGCACGCCCCTGACTGCAGCCGGATTCTCTGGTCTGCCATTCTGCGGCACGCCCCTGACCCCAGCCGGATTCTCTGGTCTGCCATTCCGCAGCACGCCCCTGACTGCAGCCGGATTCTCTGGTCTGCCATTCTGCGGCACGCCCCTGACCCCAGCCGGATTCTCTGGTCTGCCATTCCGCGGCACGCCCCTGACCGCAGCCGTATTCTCTGCCATTCCGCGGCGCGCCCCTGACCGCAGCCGGATTCTCTGGTCTGCCATTCCGCAGCACGCCCCTGACCCCAGCCGGATTCTCTGCCATTCCGCGGCGCGCCCCTGACCGCAGCCGGATTCTCTGGTCTGCCATTCCGCAGCACGCCCCTGACCCCAGCCGGATTCTCTGCCATTCCGCGGCACGCCCCTGACCGCAGCCGGATTCTCTGCCATTCCGCGGCACGCCCCTGACCGCAGCCGGATTCTCTGCCATTCTGCGGCACGCCCCTGACCCCAGCCGGATTCTCTGGTCTGCCATTCCGCGGCACGCCCCTGACCGCAGCCAGATTCTCTGCCATTCCGCGGCACGCCCCTGACCCCAGCCGGATTCTCTGCCATTCCGCGGCATGCCCCTGACCCCAGCCGGATTCTCTGCCATTCCGCGGCACGCCCCTGACTGCAGCCGGATTCTCTGCCATTCCGCGGCGCGCCCCTGACCGCAGCCGGATTCTCTGGTCTGCCATTCCGCGGCGCGCCCCTGACCGCAGCCGGATTCTCTGGTCTGCCATTCCGCGGCACGCCCCTGACCGCAGCCGGATTCTCTGGTCTGCCATTCCGCGGCACGCCCCTGACCGCAGCCGGATTCTCTGGTCTGCCATTCCGCGGCACGCCCCTGACTGCAGCCGGATTCTCTGCCATTCCGCAGCACGCCCCTGACCGCAGCCGGATTCTCTGCCATTCCGCGGCACGCCCCTGACCCCAGCCGTATTCTCTGGTCTGCCATTCCGCGGCGCGCCCCTGACCCCAGCCGGATTCTCTGCCATTCCGCGGCACGCCCCTGACCGCAGCCGGATTCTCTGGTCTGCCATTCCGCGGCACGCCCCTGACCCCAGCCGGATTCTCTGCCATTCCGCGGCACGCCCCTGACCCCAGCCGGATTCTCTGGTCTGCCATTCCGCGGCACGCCCCTGACCGCATCCGGATTCTCTGCCATTCCGCGGCACGCCCCTGACCCCAGCCGGATTCTCTGCCATTCCGCGGCACGCCCCTGTCCCCAGCCGGATTCTCTGGTCTGCCATTCTGCGGCGCGCCCCCGATTGCAGCCGGATTCTCTGGTCTGCCATTCCGCGGCACGCCCCTGACTGCAGCCGGATTCTCTGGTCTGCCATTCCGCGGCGTGCCCCTGACCGCAGCCGGATTCTCTGGTCTGACATTCCGCGGCACGCCCCTGACCCCAGCCGGATTCTCTGGTCTGCCATTCCGCGGCACGCCCCTGACTGCAGCCGGATTCTCTGGTCTGCCATTCCGCGGCACGCCCCTGACCCCAGCCGGATTCTCTGGTCTGCCATTCCGCGGCGCGCCCCTGACCGCAGCCGGATTCTCTGCCATTCCGCGGCGCGCCCCTGACTGCAGCCGTATTCTCTGGTCTGCCATTCCGCGGCACGCCCCTGACCCCAGCCGTATTCTCTGGTCTGCCATTCCGCGGCACGCCCCTGACCCCAGCCGGATTCTCTGGTCTGCCATTCCGCGGCACGCCCCTGACTGCAGCCGGATTCTCTGCCATTCCGCGGCACGCCCCTGACCACAGCCGGATTCTCTGCCATTCCGCGGCACGCCCCTGACCGCAGCCGGATTCTCTGGTCTGACATTCCGCGGCACGCCCCTGACTGCAGCCGGATTCTCTGCCATTCCGCGGCACGCCCCTGACCACAGCCGGATTCTCTGGTCTGCCATTCCGCAGCACGCCCATGACCGCAGCCGGATTCTCTGCCATTCCGCGGCGCGCCCCTGACTGCAGCCGGATTCTCTGCCATTCCGCGGCACGCCCCTGACTGCAGCCGGATTCTCTGCCATTCCGCGGCACGCCCCTGACCACAGCCGGATTCTCTGCCATTCCGCGGCACGCCCCTGACCCCAGCCGGATTCTCTGGTCTGCCATTCTGCGGCACGCCCCTGACCGCAGCCGGATTCTCTGCCATTCCGCGGCGCGCCCCTGACCGCAGCCGGATTCTCTGCCATTCCGCGGCACGCCCCTGACCCCAGCCGGATTCTCTGGTCTGCCATTCCGCGGCACGCCCCTGACCCCAGCCGGATTCTCTGCCATTCCGCGGCACGCCCCTGACCCCAGCCGGATTCTCTGGTCTGCCATTCCGCGGCACGCCCCTGACCCCAGCCGGATTCTCTGCCATTCTGCGGCACGCCCCTGACCCCAGCCGGATTCTCTGGTCTGCCATTCCGCGGCACGCCCCTGACTGCAGCCGGATTCTCTGCCATTCCGCGGCACGCCCCTGACCGCAGCCGGATTCTCTGCCATTCCGCGGCACGCCCCTGACCGCAGCCGGATTCTCTGGTCTGCCATTCCGCGGCACGCCCCGACCCCAGCCGGATTCTCTGGTCTGCCATTCCGCGGCACGCCCCTGACCCCAGCCGGATTCTCTGCCATTCCGCGGCACGCCCCTGACCCCAGCCGGATTCTCTGCCATTCCGCGGCACGCCCCTGACCCCAGCCGGATTCTCTGCCATTCCGCGGCACGCCCCTGACCCCAGCCGGATTCTCTGCCATTCCGCGGCACGCCCCTGACCCCAGCCGGATTCTCTGCCATTCCGCGGCACGCCCCTGACCGCAGCCGGATTCTCTGTGCCCACAGCCGGCCAATGAGTGGCTGGATTCTCCGATTTTGAGACTAAGTGCTGACGCTAGCGTGGAATCGACGACCCAGCCGCGGATAGCCGCCCGCGACCGACGCTGCGCCAAACACGCTGGCGCAAATGGCGCCGATTCTCCACACCTCGGAGTATCACGCACCAGCGTCGGGGCAACGCGGCACGGTTGCAGCAATTCTCCGGCCCGGCGCGGGACTTCGACAATCCCGCCCATGGTGTTTTCCGACAGCAAAAACGGCGCAACAGCTGCACCGAATTCCGTAACTCTAAATGGGCTCGCACCATCGCCACGTGGAACACAACCGGCTATATGCAAAATTTTGCCAGATTCACCGGATCCGTGATTGGCACACATTTGCCACTGTGGCGGGAAAGCTGCAGCGTGGAGTGGCAGAGCGGATGATGCCACCAATGGAGAATCCCGCTGCACAGGTTTGAGATCATTGGCAGAATGAGTTAGAGTGGGTGCTGAGGAGAAGGGTTTTCGGCAGTGAGGTTCTGTGATCTGCAATGTGCCCTTTGTTAAGGGCACTTGAAGCAAATTCAATTCCAATTCTCGGAAGGACGTTGGATAAATACACGGAATAGAAAAATGTGCAGGACTATGGAAAAAGAACGGGAGAATGGGAATAATTGGACAGTTCTTTCAAAGAGCAGGCAGGGAGGCTGAGTGGCTATCTGAAATGAAAAATGAAAATCGCTTATTGTCACGAGTAGGCTTCAAATGAAGTTACTGTGAAAAGCCCCTAGTCGCCACATTCCGGTGCGGCTGGTACGGGAATTGAACCATGCTGATGGCGTGCTTGATCTGCTTTAAAAGCCAGCGATTTAGCCGAGTGAGCTAAACCAGCCCCTGGCTTGTGTAAGATTCTGTTGTCTGTTGTGTAAAATTCCACCATTGCCAGCTTGTTGCCTGGTGACCCTCTAGCTGCCTCCCCTGGCTCTATGCTGCTGAATTCTGGCCCTCTTGCCAAAATTCTGCCCCACAACTATTCATCTCCCAACTGCGGCTGAATCAGATTATTGTTCTCATGTCCTTTTCAACCCTGAACAGAGCTCTCCGTTGCTAAGATCACCTCCTTCCCTCACTGGAAGATCCCATATTGCTGCCCTTGGCTGAGTTTTACTGCTGCTGGCACTGCCATCCATGCCCCTCCACCTCGCCACGATTCAAACTCTGCCAGCCAGCCTGTTACCGTAACAGCTCGGTAACCGAAACTTCATCTCAGACTGTGCTGACAGTGTATTGCTGGAAACTAAATACCCAGCACCATTCCCTGCTCTCACTCACCTCCACTGGGTCCTATCCACAATCTATCAACTGTACAATGTCCATCCTCTTTCACATTTCAACTGGATTGCAGACAGTGAACTAATTCTGCTTCACAAACCTTTTCAGCCGCTCTCCATCTCCACTGCAAGCAACAGACAATGAGAAGGAGAGTCCACCTGCCCTGGCTGAAGGTTGTTTCAGAGAGTTGCTGGGCCGAGCTGCATACGGAAACATCAAGAATGCCGTCAAGCCAGTTTTAATGTACGTCATGTGTTTGCTTAACTAATGTTGGCTGAAGACTGTTTTGTCATTCAAACTGGGCAATCTGCCTATGGCTAAAATTTGATGTTATCACCAGTGTGATAGTCCCGAGTACATTGTCCTCTATCACTGACTCTACCCAACCATTTAATCCCCTCCCACATCCCCATGTACACTCTCCCCTATCACTGACTCTACCCACCCACTTAATACCCTCCCACATCCCCATGTACACTCTCCCCTATCACTGACTCAACCCAGCCATTTAATCCCCATGTACACTGTCCTCTATCACTGACTCTACCCACCCATTCACTCCCCTCCCACATCCCCGTGTACACTCTCCCCTATCACTGACTCTACCCACCCACTTAAACCCCATGTACACTCTCCCCTATCACTGACTCTACCCACCCATTTAATCCCCATGTACACTCTCCCCTATCACTGACTACCCACCCATTTAATCCCCTCCCACATCCCCATGTACACTCTCCCCTATCACTGACTACCCACCCATTTAATCCCCTCCCACACCCCCGTGTACACTCTCCCCTATCACTGACTCTACCCACTCACTTAATACCCTCCCACATCCCCATGTACACTCTCCCCATCACTGACTCTACCCAGCCATTTAATCCCCTCCCACACCCCCGTGTACACTCTCCCCTATCACTGACTCTACCCACTGACTTAATACCCTCCCACATCCCCATGTACACTGTCCTCTATCACTGACTCTACCCACCCATTCACTCCCCTCCCACATCCCCGTGTACACTCTCCCCTATCACTGACTCTACCCACCCACTTAAACCCCATGTGCACTCTCCCCTATCACTGACTCTACCCAGCCATTTAATCCCCTCCCACATCCCCATGTACACTCTCCCCTATCACTGACTCTACCCACCCATTTAATCCCCTCCCACACCCCATGTACACTCTCCCCTATCACTGACTCTACCCACTCACTTAATACCCTCCCACATCCCCATGTACACTCTCCCCTATCACTGACTCAACCCAGCCATTTAATCCCCTCCTACACCCTCGTGTACACTCTCCCCATCACTGACTCTACCCACCCACTTAATCCCCATGTACACTCTCCCCTATCACTGACTCTACCCAGCCATTTAATCCCCTCCTACACCCCCGTGTACACTCTCCCCATCACTGACTCTACCCACCCACTTAAACCCCATGTACACTCTCCCCTATCACTGACTCTACCCACCCATTTAATCGCCTCCCACATCCCCATGTACACTCTCCCCTATCACTGACTCTACCCACCCATTTAATCCCCTCCTACACCCCCGTGTACACTCTCCCCATCACTGACTCTACCCACCCACTTAAACCCCATGTACACTCTCCCCTATCACTGACTCTACCCACCCATTTAATCCCCTCCCACACCCCCGTGTACACTCTCCCCTATCACTGACTCTACCCACTCACTTAATACCCTCCCACATCCCCATGTACACTGTCCTCTATCACTGACTCTACCCACCCATTCACTCCCCTCCCACATCCCCGTGTACACTCTCCCCTATCACTGACTCTACCCACCCACTTAAACCCCATGTGCACTCTCCCCTATCACTGACTCTACCCAGCCATTTAATCCCCTCCCACATCCCCATGTACACTCTCCCCTATCACTGACTCTACTCACCCATTTAATCCCCTCCCACATCCCCATGTACACTCTCCCCTATCACTGACTCTACCCACCCATTTAATCCCCGCGCATAGCCCCATGTACACTCTCCCCTATCACTGACTCAACCCAGCCATTTAATCCCCTCCCACTTCCCCATGTACACTCTCCCCTATCACTGACTCTACCCACCCATTTAATCCCCTCCCACATCCCCATGTACACTCTCCCCTATCACTGACTCTACCCACCCATTTAATCCCCATGTACACTCTCCCCTATCACTGACTCTACCCACCCACTTAATCCCCTCCCACATCCCCATGTACACTCTCCCCTATCACTGACTCTACCCACCCATTTAAACCCCATGTGCACTCTCCCCTATCACTGACTCTACCCAGCCATTTAATCCCCTCCCACATCCCCATGTACACTCTCCCCTATCACTGACTCTACCCACCCACTTAATCCCCATGTGCACTCTCCCCTATCACTGACTCTACCCAGCCATTTAATCCCCTCCCACATCCCCGTGTACACTCTCCCCTATCACTGACTCTACCCACCCATTTAAACCCCATGTGCACTCTCCCCTATCACTGACTCTACCCAGCCATTTAATCCCCTCCCACATCCCCATGTACACTCTCCCCTATCACTGACTCTACCCACCAATTTAATCCCCTGCCATAACCCCTTGAACAGCAATGGAAAGCAGGCTTTATTCTGGAATCTTAATGCAGAGAACGCAACCTGTATTTATACCTCCAACCTAATAAAAAATTGAAGCTGCTTCACAGGTGCTTAATTTAAAACAATGTGATATTGGGGCCATTGGCAAAAAGTCATTTTAATGGAGCAATGAAATGAAAATTGCTTATTGTCACAAATAGGCTTCATAGCCAGATGGTGAGGCCAGGAGGCTGGGGTAGAGGATCCAAGAGTCTTGGGCTCACGTATCTGAAGGCACAGCCACCAATGGTGGTGTGATTAAATTTGGGGATGCAGAAGGGGACAGAATTGGAGATTCTCCAGATCCAGGCGAGTTCATGCAGAGATTTGAAACACTAATGCCTGATAACATGAAAGGTTAGAGACAAAGGTGAATTTTTCAAAGGCCATGTCATGGCAGACATTGTCAGGATCGACCTCGAAAGTATAAATAAATCATTGTAATTTGTTCCTCAGACACTTAGATAACCACTCACTGTGGGAGCCCAAGATGTTCGCAGTCCGTTGCTTCAAAATCATCATGTATTCCGTTCAGGTAAGTGGACAATATTCAGGTTTCACTAAATCTTGGCTTGTCAACATCTAAATGTTGCAGCCTATGTATTAATTCAACTCATATTACTCACTGGAATTGGAAATAAACATAATTTCCCTCAACAGATCAAGATTCTCTCCTCACTGTGAAGGGTGTACAGTCGGTGTGTTGGTCGCCATCAAGTTGTGGTGACACACTTTGTTTGAAATGCATTGTTCAAATGATTATTCCAAAATTTGCTGTTGCATTTGCTTAACTGAATTCAGTGTGTCAGTGCACAGAATTTCAATGGACGCATTCATTTAAAAGCTACACGGTGCCAGTCTCATTTATTGTCTGACCCTAGTTGCTTTGTGGAGATGGGTCGACTTTGAAACTGTTCAGTTATTTTAGTAACTGATGGTTCTGCTTCAATGGTGCCAAGCATATTGACCCAGCAACAATAAATGGATTTCTGTCCAGCTCAGGACGGTAAGTGTCATGGAAGTGAACTTGGTGCTGATGGTGATTATATCAAATCACTGTTTTTGTTCTTGCTGGTAAAAGCCGTGGGTTTGGGAAGTGCTGTTGCAGCGTCCTTGGTCAGACTGTGTCTAGTACACACTGCACCCACAGTACTCCAGTAATGATGTCATGGATTAAGCAGACTGGCAGGGACTCCAATCAAGCAACTTGTTTTTAAATCATTTTCACGGGATGTGGGCATCGCTGGTTAGGCCAGCACTTAATGCCAATCCTTAATTGCCCTTCAGAAGGTGGTCGTGAGCTGCCTTCTTGAAACGCTGCAGTCCCTGAGGTGTAGATACACCCACTGTGCTGTTAGGGAGGGAGTTCCAGGATGTTGCCCCAGCGACAGTGAAGGAACGGCGATATATTTCCAAATCAGAATGGTGAGTGACTTGGAGGGGAACCTCCAGGTGGTGGGGTTCCCAGGTATCTGCTGCTCTTGTCCTTCTAGATGGTGGTGACTGTGGGTTTGGAAGGTGCTGCCTGAGGAACCTTGGTGAGTTGCTGCAGTGCATCTTGGAGATGGTACACACGGCTGCCACTGCGTCGGTGGGGGAGGGTTTGAATGTTTGTGGAAGGGAGAGCAATCAAGCGGGGCTGCTTTGTCCTGGATGGTGTTGAGCTTTTTAAGTGTTGTTGGAGCTGCACTCATCCAGGCAGGAGGAGAGTATTCCAGCACACTCCTGACCTGTGCCTTGTAGATGGTGGACAGACTGTTCTAATATAAAAATAGAAATGCTGGATAAACTCTGTAAGTGTGGAAACATCTGTGGAGAGAAAAACAATTAATATTTTGTGACCATAGAACCACAGAAAAGTTACAGCACAGAATGAGGCCATTCAGCCCATCATTTCCATGCCAGCCCGAGGAAACCCAGATGCCCTTTCTGATCCCACCTTCCTGCACCCGGTCAATAGCCCTGTAGCTTAGAGAAGATCCCGGGGCTGTTTTAAAGAGTTTAGGGTCTCTGCCTCCATCATCAACTCGGGCAGCGAATTCCAGACTCCCTCTAACCTCTACGTGAAAACGATCTTCCTGATGTCCCCTCTACACCTTCTGCCTCGTATCTTGAATCTATGTCCCCTGGTTCTAGAATTCTCCGCCAGCAGAAACAATTTTATCCTGTCCGCTCTATCGCTTCCCCTCATAATTTTGTTCACCTCAATTAAGTCACCCCTCAGCCTTCTTTGTTCCAAGGGAAATAACCCCAACCTCTCCAATCTCTCCTCATAGACACACTTTTCTGGCCCTGGCAACATTCTTGTCAACGTCCTCTGCTCTCTCTCCAGAGCAATCACGTCCTTATGACTCTTCTTCAAAGCTGCTGCTCTGTCGTGGATAGTGTTGAAGTGAAGTGTTGTTGCAGCTCCCTCCATCATGTGGTGACTATTCCATCATAGTTCATTCATGATAGGGCAGCACGGTGGCCTAGTGGTTAGCACAACCGCCTCACGGCGCTGAGGTCCCAGGTTCGATCCCGGTTCTGGGTCACTGTCCGTGTTGAGTTTGCACATTCTCCCCGTGTCTGCGTGGGTCTCACCCCCACAACCCAAAGATGTGCAGGGTAGGTGGATTGGCCACGCTAAATTGCCTCTTAATTGGAAAAAATAATTGGGTAATCTAAATTTATTTTAAAAAAAATAGTTCATTCATGATACTGATTTCATATTGTGGAACTCCATACATTGACCTCTGGGCCAGCGTGAGTTGATGTCCCTCATCATTGGGCAACACTGAAGCACAGTGATTAGCACTGTTTCTTCACAGCTCCAGATTCCCAGGTTCGATTCCCGGCTTGGGTCACTGTCTGCACGTCCTCCCCGTGTCAGCGTGGGTTTCCACCGGGTGCTCCGGTTTCCTCCCACAGTCCAAAGATATGCAGGTTACATTGTTTGGCCATGCTAAATTGCCCCTTAGTGTCCAAAACGGTTGGGTGGGGTTAAGGGTTGCGAGGATGGGGTGGTGTGGGCTTGGGTGGGGTGCTCGTTCCAAGGGCCGATGCAGTCTTAATGGGCTGAATGGCCTTCTTCTGCACTGTAAATTCTATGATCACTTCTTGAAGAGTTTGATCCTTCCTGGACTCTTCTTAGATCTCATGTTATTTTGTATCTGATACTGATAGTAGTGTGGAAATAAGATTGACAGGCAGATCGACATCTGCAGCAATTTCACTTCGAATACTTTGTATCGGCGCTCTCGATAATGCATCTGCCAGAAACAAATATTTTTGTGGCGCATAGATAAGATTGAAGTCATAGCGTTGTAACTTCATCATCAACCTCTGAATGCGTGGAGACATCAGGTTGAGAATAATTTTGATGATGTTAACCAAAGAACAATGATCTGTCTCAACTGTGAAAGTTGGAAGACCCGACACAAGGAGGGAGGGGAGAGGAGGGGGAGAAGAGGAGGGGGAAGGAGGGGGTAGGGAGGAGAGGAGGGGGAAGAGGGGGAGGAGGAGAGTGGGGGCGAGAGGAGAGGAGGGGGAGAGAGAGATAGAGGAGGGGGAGAGAGAGGGGAGGGGGTGAGAGAGAGTAGACGGGGAGAGAGAGGAGGGGGAGAGAGAGGAGGGGGGAGAGGAGAGGAGGGGGTGAGAGGAGAGGAGGGGGTGAGAGGAGAGGAGTGGGGAGAGGAGAGGTGGGGGAGAGGAGAGGAGGGGAGAGTGGAGAGGAGGGGAGAGGAGATGAGGGGGAGAGGAGAGGAGGGGGAGAGGCGAGGAGTGGGGGAGAGGAGCAGGGTGGGGAGAACAGGGGGAGAGGAGGGGGAGGGGGGAGCAGGGGGAGAGGAGGATGGGGAGAGAGAGGGAGGGGGGGAGATGGGGGCAGAGAGAGAGGGGGGAGTGAGAGGGGGATGGAGAGAGAGGGGGGGGGGGGACTGAAGCGACATCACAGTAAAGCTGTGACCAGATGGCTGGTAGGAAATCTGTTAAATTTGAAAAAGAAAACATTGAGAAACTAATTAAATCTAATTGATTAACTAAACCTGAGGGTAGAGATTACTGTTCAGCATTTAGTTTTACAGTAAAAATCTAGCGCTCCCTCAGTTTATTCTCATTCACACCTCACATCAAAAGTGAGAGGGGGAAAGTTTAAGGGAGATGTGCGTGGAAAGTTTTTTACGCAGAAGGTGGTGGGTGCCTGGAACGCTTTACCAGCGGAGGTGGTAGAGGCGGGTACGATAGCATCATTTAAGATGCACCTGGACAGGTATATGAATGGGCGGGAACAGAGGGAAGTAGACCTTGGAAAATAGGAGACAGGTTTAGATAAAGGATCTGGATCGGCGCAGGCTGGGAGGGCCGAAGGGCCTGTTCCTGTGCTGTAATTTTCTTTGTTCTTTAAGAAAAAAAAAACACAATCTGGTCCTGAATCAAGGGTCCACTGCAGAGAAATTACAGGTTTTAGCTTTTAACTTTAAATCAGTGATGAAATGATCTATGGCCTTTTTTGTCTTCTGTAAACATGATCTAAACACATAGCGTTCATAAATTGAATTCATTCTGGGGCTGCAATGTGCATCAAATCTTCAAATTACTTTGTTAAAATTTTTACTACCTTCATCGTTTGCAAATTTAAACGCATCAAAGACAGCAATTGATTTGGGCCCTGCCGCTGTTTGGAGCATCACTACCTTACGTGAAACTAATTGATCTTCTAAATTTACTGCAGTAAGAAACAGATTAAATTGTTGTTTAAACACATGGCAGTTGCTGCCCACATTACCATGAAATCTGAGTCTCTTTGGTGGCTTCAATGACTCCATGTAGTTCATTCTTGTAGCAAAATTTTCAAATCTCTGCGGACCTCTTGGCAGGCTTCATCTGATGATGTGATCATTTTTTCTCAGCGTTTAATACCATCCAGTCCTGGTACCATGTAATGTTCTTGTCGGATGGCTTGATTAATATTACAAGAACACTTGTAGCTAAAGCTATAAATGATTTATTAACATAAATGTTGGTAAACTATATACAAAACAACAGATGAATAACAGTAAAATCAAGCACAAGCAACCTCTCTCCAGCTTCCTCCAGCCAGTCTGAGGGTCACCTGACTCTAAAATTCACATATATTAGCGAGACTCCTAGTGGTCAGTCGGTGAATTTCAACATAACAATGATATCGCCACATCTTTCCTTTGAAGGAATAAATTAATATATTATCATCAGTATATTTACATGTGATATCATGAGCCTGTGAGCCGAACAGTATTAATGTTTTTTATTTTTTAAAATTGGTTTAACAACAAGAACAGCAAGCATAGTATGTATTAATAATCCAAATCTACAAATTGAGCCGATCAGAATTTCTCAAAGTTTGACCTTGTTGCTCAGAACTTGTAGATTCAATGTTCTCCCTGACATTCTCATGCTCAGGAACTGCTGAACTATCTGACACTGCAGCTTGCGTTGATTCTGACGTAGATTCATCATCCATCACGTTGTTCTGAAAGTCTTCTCTGGTTTTCAAGAGCACGCAACGATTTCTTCTTAAAAACAACCCATCCACTGTCTGTACATTGCAGGAGCGAGGTGCTACTTCTTCGAGTACAATGGGTGGAATTCTCCGCTCCTGCGCGGAATCGGGAAGGCCGCTCCTCGCACCCTATTCACCGCCCCCCCCAGGAGACTAGGAGCGGTGCTCCGTAAATCTCGGCCGCCGGGCCTTGACGCTTGCGTCAAGGCAGCGTGCCGAGAATGACGCGACGGCGGCGCCTAGGTGACGTCAGCCGCGCATGTGCAGGTTGGCTGGCTCCAACCCGCGCATGCGCGGCTGACGTCACGACGGCTGACGGCTCCAACCCGCGCATGCGCGATTGCCGTCATCCCCTCCGCTGCCCCGCAAAACGTGGTGGCTTGATCTTGCGGGGCGGCGGAGGGGAAAGAGTGCGTCGCTTGGAGACGCCGGCCCGACGATCAGTGGGCACCGATCGCGGGCCAGTCCCCTCCCGAGCATGGCCGTGGTGCTCACTCCCCTCTGCCCCCCACAAGCCACAAACGAGTATTTGGCGCCCATGTTCACGACGGCAGCAACCAGGTTTGGTTGCCGCCGTCGTGAACCGGTCGGGACTGTCAGGCCGCTCGTCCCATCCGTGATTGAAATCATACGTGACTGCAAAGTGTTGCCACTCTTTCCAGCTAAAACAAGGACCATTGTCAATCACGATCACTTGCGGAATTCCGTGCCTAGCATAAATTGACTTGGTATGCAGTATTACACTGTTTGCCATTATGCTTGACAGTAGAGCCATTTCAGGATAGTTTGAATAGTCACTAAATAATCTTTCCCTTGTAGGTGAAAGAAATCACTTATATACCAGTGAGACTCCTTGTGGTCATTGGGTGAATTACAACATGACCATGATATCGCTGCAGAGAGGACTTGGTAAATCTCAAAAGTGCTCCTGCACTAGTGACACAAATAATAAAACATAAATGCTGAAAATACTTAGATCTGGCAGATTATTTGGAGATAATAAACCAAGCTGACGTGACCTGTACCTTTCATCAGAAGGGGCTGGTTTAGCACAGGGCTAAATCGCTGGCTTTGAAAGCCGACCAAGGCAGGCCAGCAGCGTGGGTTCAATTCCCGTAACAGCCTCCCCGAACAGGCGCCGGAATGTGGCGACTAGGGGCTTTTCACAGCAACTTCATTGAAGCCTACTTGTGACAATAAGCGATTTTCATTTCATTTCATTTCCAAGCGGTGCCTCATGAGGAAGCTGTTCAGTTGTATGAAATTAAACTAAAACTTTGGTCGAGATTCAAAATAACAGCAGCACAAGTGAACCAAGTCTAGTCCAGGAGAGATGAGATGAGGAGTTAGTCTGAGATGCAGAGAAAAATAAATCGCAGAGAATTGTTCATGTTGTTAGTTTATTTTAGAAAACAAGAGGTATTTAACACGCAGTATTTTTTACTTTGAATTTTTTTATCAACAGGTATTTCCCACCTTTCATATGTTACAAGTAGGAAGGAGATCATACACAAATTCTAAAACTTTCTAATTGTTGCAACAACTTCCCTTCAGTTCACACCCTGTATTAGAAATTTAAACTAAAATCAGGTCCTGCCCTGAGCACATCAGTGATATCACCATGGGCAGCAGAGCGGTTAGCAATGCTGCCTCACAGCGCCAGGGCAGCACGGTGGCACAGTGGTTAGCACTGCTGCCTCACGACGCTGAGGTCCCAGGTTCGATCCTGACCCTGGGTCACTGTCTGTGTGGAGTTTGCACATTCTCCCCGTGTCTGTGTGGGTTTCACCCCCACAACCCAAAGATGTGGAGGGTAGGTGGATTGGCCATGCTAAATTGCCCCTTAATTTGATAAAATTAATTGGATACTCTAAATTTTTTTTTAAAGCACTGCTGCCTCGCAGCGCCAGGGATTCGGGTTCAGTTCCAGACTCGGGTGACTATCTGTGCGCGTCTGCACTTCCTCACAGTGTCTGCGTGGGTTTCCTCCGGTTTCCTCCCACAACCCAAAGATGTGCAGGTTAGGTGGGGTTACAGGAATAGGGTTTAGGTAGGGTGCTCTTCCAGAGGGTTGGTACAGACTCGATGGGCCGAATGGCCTCCTTCTGCACTGTAGGAATTCTATGGATCCAAAAACAGAATACTGAACCTCTGGGAATCTGAAATAAAAACAGGAAGTGTTGGATATACTCAGTAAGTCTGGCAGCATCTTTAGAGAGAAAAGCAGAGATAATGGGTGGAATTTTCCAGTCACACCTGCCCAGTGACTAGATATTCTTACCTGAAGTCAACTGACCTGGTTCTTTGAGGAAGTAACAATGAAGTTAGACAAAGGAGAACCAGTGGACGTGATTTATTTAGATTTCCAGAAGGCCTTTGACAAGGTGCCGCATAGGAGACTGTTAAATAAGTTCAGAGCCCATGGTGTTCAGGGTAATATCCTGGCATGGATAGAGGATTGGCTGACTGGCAGAAGGCAGACAGTGGGGATCATAAGACCATAAGACATAGGAGCAGAATTAGGCCACTCGGCCCATCAATCATGGCTAATATTTTCTCATCCCCATTCATACATAGAATTTACAGTGCAGAAGGAGGCCATTCGGCCCATCGAGTCTGCACCGGCTCCTGGAAAGAGCACCCCACCCAAAGTTAACACCTCTACCCTATCCCCATAATCCAGTAACCCCACCCAACACTAAGGGCAATTTTGGACACTAAGGGCAATTTATCATGGCCAATCCACCTAACCTGCACATCTTTGGACTGTGGGACGAAACCGGAGCACCCGGAGGAAACCCACGCACACACGGGGAGGATGTGCAGACTCCGCACAGACAGTGACCCAAGCCGGAATCGAACCCGGGACCCTGGAGCTGTGAAGCGATTGTGCTATCCACAATGCTACCATCCTGCCTTCTCCCCATAACCTCTGATCCCCTTATTAATCAAGAACCTATCTATCTCTGTCTTTTTAAAAAATAAATTTACAGTACCCAATTCATTTGTTCCAATTAAGGGGCAATTTAGTGTGGCCAATCCACCTACCCTGCACATCTTTGGGTTGTGGGGGCAAAACCCACGCAGACACGGGGAGAATGTGCAAACTCCATTAGGACAGTGACCCAGAGCCTGGATCGAACCTGGGACCTCAGCGCCGTGAGGTAGCAGGGCTAACCACTATGCCACCGTGCTGCCCATCTATCTCTGTCTTAAAGACACTCAGTGATTTGGCCTCCACAGCCTTCTGCGGTAAAGAGTTCCACAGATTCACCACCCTCTGGCTGAAGAAATTCCTCCTCATCTCTGTTCTAAAGGATCATCCCTTTAGTCTGAGATTGTGTCCTCTGCTTCTAGTTTTTCCTACAAGTGGAAACATCCTCTCCACGTCCACTCTATCCAGGCCTCGCAGTATCCTGTAAGCTTCAATAAGATCCCCCCTCATCCTTCTAAACTCCAACGAGTACAGACCCAGAGTACAGACAAAGGATAAAGGGGTCTTTTTCAGGATGGCAGCCGGTGACTAACGGTCGGTGTTGGGACCACAACTTTTCCCAATGTACGTTAATGATCTGGAAGAAGGAACTGAAGACACGGTTGCTAAGTTTGCAGATGATGGACTTCCGGTGGCGGCAATGCGGAGCTAAGCTGCACATTCGGCAGCTCCCGCTGAAAACGGACTTTGGGGCTCTTTTCAGGGCCCCCAACGGAGCTGTGTCGGCAAATCCCGACGTGGGAAGAGGACAGGAGTCGACCCCTACGGTCCTATGGCCCGGACCAGGCGTGGGGTAAGGAGAAAAACGGAGAAAGCACCCCTGAAAAAGCGGGGGAAGGAAGACAAAATGGCGGCCGGCGGAGGCCTTGAGGAGCTGAGGCAGTGGGCTCAGGAACAGCAGGAGACTCTGCTGCACTGCTTCCAGGAGCTTAAGTTGGAGCTGCTGGAGTCGCTGAAGGCTACCACCAGGGAGCTGATGGAGACCCAGACAGCCCAGGGGGCTGCGATCCGGGAGCTGCAGCAGCAGGCCTCCGAAAGGGAGGACGAGGTCGTGGCCGTGGCAGGGAAGGTGGAGATGCACGAGGCGCTCCATAAAAGATGGCAGGAGCAGTTCGAGGAGCTGGACAACCGGTCGAGGAGGAAGAATTTGCGGATCCTGGGCCTCACGGAGGGGCTGGAGGGGTCGGACCTAGCGGCCTACGTGGCGGTTATGTTAAACTCGCTGATGGGGGCTGGGTCCTTCCAGGGGCCCCTGGAGTTGGAGGGGGCCCACAGAATTCTGGCTAGGAGGCCCAAGCCGAACGAGCCGCCGCGTGCGGTGTTGGTGCGGTTTCATCGGTTCGTGGATCGTGAGTGTGTGCTCCGGTGGGCCAAGAAGGAGCGGAGCAGCAAGTGGGAGAACACGGAGGTGCGGATCTTCCAGGACTGGAGTGCGGAGGTGGCGAGGCGGAGGGCCGGGTTTAACCGGACGAAGGCGGTGCTCCATAGACGGAGTGTGAAGTTCGGCATGTTGCAGCCGGCGCGTCTGTGGGTCACCTACAAGGATCGGCACCATTATTTTGAGTCCCCGGAGGAGGTGTGGGCCTTTGTGCAGGCCGAGAAATTGGACTCAATCCGAGGGTCTAAGATGGGGGATGCTGTATAATACTGTATTTGTATTTGCTTGGTTTAGTGTAAGATGTGGGTTGGCCTTCGGGTGGGTGGGGTGATGTCGTACTGTTTTCTCTATATGGGTATTTCTGTAGGGGTCTGGTGGACGGGTTCGGGCAGGGGGGTAAACGGGGAGTTCAGGGAGCTGGTGGGGGTGGGGGTGGGGGGGGGACTGACAATGGGAGTGGCCCTGGAGGAGGCGGGGTCGGGCAGGGGGGTAAACGGGGAGTTCGGGGAGCTGGTGGGGGGGGGGCTGACAATGGGAGTGGCCCTGGAGGAGGCGGGGCCGGGCAGGGCGAAAGCGCGGGCTTTCTGCGGGTTTCCCGCGCTGGGAGATGGTGGGGGCGGGGCCGGGGCTGAGAAGCGCGGGTCGTTGCCTGTTTTCTTTTCCCGCGCAAGAGCTTGGGGGGGGGGGGGGGGAGGACCCATTGACGGGCACGATGGAGGAGGGGTAGTCCCACGTGGGGAGGAGTCGGAGGTAGGGCGGGAGTCGCCGGGGTCAGCAGAAGTTAGCTGGTTCACGGGAGTGCTATGGAGGGAGGGGGCGTGGCTAGGAGGGGTCCTAGCCTGGGGGGGGGGGGGGGGGGGGGGGGTAACCGGGTTGCTGCTGAAACGGTCAGGAAGGAGCTGGAGGATGCTTGGGGGGGGGGGGGGGAGTTGCCGCCGTGGGGAACAGGCCGAGCGGGGAACGCTGGCCAGTGGTGGGCAAGGGATGGGTTATGGCTAATCGGCAGGGGAGGGGGGCAGGGAGCCCTCTGATCCGGCTGATAACCTGGAATGTGAGGGGGCTGAATGGGCCGGTCAAATGGGCCCGGGTATTTGCGCACCTGAAGGGGCTGAAGGCGGATGTGGCCATGCTCCAGGAGACACACCTGAGAGTGGCGGACCAGGTTCGGCTGAGGAAGGGATGGGTGGGCCAAGTATTTCACTCAGGGCTGGATGAGAAGAATCGGGGGGTGGCGATCCTTGTGGGGAAGAAGGTGTCGTTTGAGGCGTTAAATGTGGTGGCTGACAGTGGCGGGAGGTATGTGATGGTGAGTGGTAAGCTGCAGGGGGAGCGGGTGGTGTTGGTGAATGTTTACGCCCCAAATTGGGACGGTGCGGGGTTTATGCGGCGTATGCTGGGCCGCATTCCGGACCTGGAGGGCCTGATCATGGGGGGGGGGGGGGGGGGGGGGGGGACTTCAACACGGTGCTGGATCCCCCATTGGATCGATCCAAGTCCCCGACGGGTAGGAGGCCGGCGGCGGCTAAGGTGTTGAGGGGATTTATGGACCAGATGGGGGGGGTGGATCCCTGGAGGTTTGCGAGGCCGAGGGCCAGGGAATACTCATTTGTCTCCCACGTGCATAAGGCCTACTCGAGGATTAATTTTTTTGTCCTGAGCAGGGGGTTGGTTTCGAGGGTGGAGGATGTGGAATACTCCACCATTGCCATTTCAGATCATGCCCCGCACTGGGTGGACCTCGGGCTGGGGGAGAAGAGGGACCAGCGCCCGCTCTGGCGCTTGGAGGTGGGGCTGCTGGCAGATGAGGAGGTGGCCGGGAGGGTTCGGGGGTGTATCGAGAGATACCTCGACGCCAATGACAACGGGGAAGTCCGAGTGGGGATGGTCTGGGAGGCATTGAAGGCGGTGATGAGGGGGGAATTGATCTCCATCCGAACCCATAGGGAGAGGTGGGAGCAGAGGGAGAGAGTGATAGGGGAGATGGTGAGGGTGGATAGGAGATATGTGGAGGCTCCAGAGGAGGGATTGCTGGGGGAGAGGCGTAGCCTTCAGTCCAGATTCGACCTATTGACGACCAGAAAGGCGGAAGCTCAGTGGAGGAAAGCACAGGGGGCGGTGTATGAATACGGGGAGAAGGCGAGCAGGATGCTGGCACACCAGCTCCGAAAGCGGGACGCGGCCAGGGAGATTGGGGGAGTGAGGGATAAGGCTGGGAAGGTGGTGCGGAGGGGAGTAGATGTTAATGGGGTCTTCAGACTTCTATGGGGAACTGTACCGGTCGGATCCCCCGGTGGAGGGGGGTGGAATGGGGCGCTTCTTGGACAAGCTGCGATTCCCGAGGGTGGAGGAGGAGCAGGTGGAAGGACTGGGGGCGCCGATCGAGCTGGAGGAGGTGGTTAAAGGGATAGGGAGCATGCAGTCGGGGAAGGCGCCGGGGCCGGACGGGTTTCCGGCGGAATTTTATAAAAGGTATTTGGACCTGTTGGGCCCCCTGTTGGTCCGGACCTTTAACGAGGCAAGGGAGGGGGGGAGGGGGGGGGGGGGGGGGGGGTTACCCCCAACTATGTCACGGGCGCTGATTTCCTTGATCCTGAAGCGGGACAAGAACCCTCTGCAGTGCGGCTCATATAGGCCGATTTCGCTGCTAAACGCCGACGCTAAGCTGCTGGCAAAGATCCTGGCCACTAGAATAGAGGATTGCGTGCCCGGGGTCATTCATGAGGACCAGACGGGGTTTGTGAAGGGAAGGCAGTTGAATACGAACGTGCGAAGGCTCCTCAATGTCATTATGATGCCGGCTGTGGAAGGGGAGGCAGAGATAGTGGTGGCATTAGATGCGGAGAAGGCCTTTGATAGGGTTGAGTGGGAGTATTTGTGGGAGGTGCTGGAGAGGTTTGGGTTTGGGGAGGGGTTTATCCGGTGGGTGAGGCTGCTCTACGAGGCCCCGATGGCGAGTGTAGCCACAAATAGGAGGAGGTTGGAGTACTTTTGGCTGTACCTGGGGACGAGACAGAGCTGCCCCCTGTCCCCCTTGCTCTTCGCGTTGGCGATTGAGCCCCTGGCCATGGCATTGAGGGAGTCAGGGAACTGGAGGGGCCTGGTGCGGGGTGGGGAGGAGCATCGAGTGTCGCTGTATGCGGACGACCTGTTGCTGTATGTGGCCGACCCGGTGGGGGGGATGCCGGAGGTGATGAGGATTCTTAGTGGATTCGGGGGTTTCTCTGGGTATAAGTTGAACCTGGGCAAGAGTGAGTTGTTTGTGGTGCATCCGGGGGATCAAGAGGAGGGGATTGGTAGGCTCCCACTGAAGCAGGCAGGGAAGAGCTTCAGGTACCTAGGAGCCCAGGTGGCTGGGAGCTGGGGGGCCTGCACAAGCTCAACCTCACAAGGTTGGTGGAGCAGATGGAGGAGGAGTTTAAGAGGTGGGATATGTTACCGCTGTCACTGGCGGGGAGGGTGCAGTCCGTTAAGATGACGGTGCTCCCGAGGTTTTTGTTCCTGTTCCTCCCCATCCTTATCCCGAAGGCCTTTTTTAGGAGGGTCAACAGGAGTATTACGGGATTTGTGTGGGCGCATGGGACTCCGAGGGTGAGAAGGGTGTTCCTGGAACGGGGCAGGGATAGGGGGGGGGCTGGCGTTGCCCAACCTCTGTGGGTACTATTGGGCTGCCAACGCAGCGATGGTGCGTAAGTGGGTAATGGACGGGGAAGGGGCAGCATGGAAGAGGATGGAGATGGCGTCCTGTGTGGGCACGAGACTGGAGGCGCTGGTAACGGCACCGCTGCCGCTCCCTCCAATGAGGTATACCACGAGCCCGGTGGTGGCGGCTACCCTCAAAATTTGGGGGCAATGGAGACGACATAGGGGAGAAGTGGGGGGCTCAATGGAGGCCCCGATACGGGGGAACCATCGGTTTGTCCCAGGGAGCATTGATGGCGGATTTCTGGGCTGGCACAGGGCAGGGGTTAGAAGGTTAAGGGACCTGTTTGTGGAGGGGAGGTTCGCGAGCTTGGGGGAGTCAGAGGGGAAGTTTGGGCTCCCCCCGGGGAACATGTTTAGGTACATGCAGGTGAGGGCGTTTGCCAGGCAGCAGGTGGAGGGGTTCCCCTTGCTGCCCCCACGAGGGGTGCGGGATCGGTTGCTCTCGGGGGTGTGGGTTGGAGGAGGGAGGATTTTGGACATATACCGGGTAATGCAGGAGGTAGACGAGGCCTCGATGGAGGAACTGAAGGGTAAATGGGAAGAGGAGATTGAGGAGGGGACGTGGGCGGATGCCCTGGAGAGAGTGAATTCCTCCTCTTCCTGTGCAAGGCTTAGCCTCATACAGTTCAAGGTGCTGCATAGGGCCCACATGACTGGGACGAGGATGAGGAGGTTTTTCGGGGGCGAGGACAGGTGTGCTAGGTGCTCGGGGAGCCCAGTGAACCACGCCCATATGTTTTGGGCGTGCCCAGCGCTGGGGGCGTTTTGGAAGGGGGTAGCAAGGTGTCGAGGGTGGTAGGATCCAGGGTCAAGCCAGGCTGGGGACTCGCAATTTATGGGGTTGCAGTGGAGCCGGGAGTGCAGGAGGTGAAAGAGGCCGGTGTTCTGGCCTTTGCGTCCCTAGTAGCCCGGCGGAGGATCTTGCTCCAATGGAAGGATGCGAGGCCCCCAAGCGTGGAGGCCTGGATCAATGATATGGCGGGGTTCATTAAATTGGAGAAGGTGAAATTTGCCCTGAGGGGATCAGTACAGGGGTTCTTTAGGCGGTGGCCGCCTTTCCTGGACTTCCTGGAGGAACGGTAGGAAAATAGGCTGACAGCAGCAGCAACCCGGGGGGGGGGGGGGGGGGGGGGGGGGGGGGGGGAGGGAGGGAGGGAGGGGGGAGGGGGGGAGGGAGGGAGGGGGGAGGGGGGGAGGGAGGGAGGGGGTTTGGATCGGTGGGAGGGAGAACTGTGTACATGGGTCTGTGGGATGTGGTGGGTGTTATCTCTTTCCCTTTTGTTGTTTGGGTGTTCTTTTGGTTTTTTTTCTTTTGTTTGTAGTTGCTTTTGAAGTTGAGTGGGAATTGTTCTTGGGGTGTTACCGCAGTTGTTTTGTTAATAGAGTTGAGATGTTTATATTTTGTAAAAATTTCAATAAAAATTATTTTTTTAAAAAGTTTGCAGATGACACAAAGATCTGTAGAGGGACAGGTAGTATTGAGGAAGCAAGGGGGCTGCAGAAGGACTTGGACAGGCTGGGAGAGTGGGCAATGAAGTGGCAGATGGAATACAATGTGGAAAAGTATGAGGTTATACATTTTGGAAGGAGAAATGGAGGCATAGACTATTTTCTATATGGGAACATGCTTAGGAAATCAGAAGCAGTAAGGGACTTGGAAGTCCTTGTTCACGATTCTCTGAAGGTTAACGTGCAGGTTCAGTCGGCAGTTAGGAAGGCAAATGCAATGTTAGCATTCATGTCGAGAGGGCTAGAATACAAGACCAGGGATGTACTTCTGAGGCTGTATAAGGCTCTGGTCAGACCCCATTTGGAGTATTGTGAGCAGTTTTGGGCCCTGTATCTAAGGAAGGATGTGCTGGGCCTGGGAAAGAGTCCAGAGGAGGTTCACAAGAATGATCCCTGGAATGAAGAGCTTGTCATATGAGGAATGGTTGAGGACTCTGGGTCTGTACTCGTTGGAGTTTAGAAGGATGAGGGGGATCTTATTGAAACTTACTGGATATTGCGAGGCCTGGATAGAGTGGACGTGGAGAGGATGTTTCCACTTGTTGGGAAAAGCAGCACGGTAGCATAGTGGTTAGCACAGTTGCTTCACAGCTCCAGGGTCCCAGGTTCGATTCCCGGCTGAGTCACTGTCTGTGCGGAGTCTGCACGTACTCCCCGTGTGTGCATAGGTTTCCTCCAGGTGCTCCGGTTTCCTCTCACAGTCCAAAGATGTGCAGGTTAGGTGGATTGGCCATGATAAATTGCCCTTAGTGTCCAAAAAATGTTAACATAAGAACATAAGAACTAGGAGCAGGAGTAGGCCATCTGGCCCCTCGAGCCTGCTCCGCCATTCAATGAGATCATGGCTGATCTTTTGTGGACTCAGCTCCACTTTCCGGCCCGAACACCATAACCCTTAATCCCTTTATTCTTCAAAAAACTATCTATCTTTACCTTAAAAACATGTAATGAAGGAGCCTCAACTGCTTCACTGGGCAAGGTATTCCATAGATTCACAACCCTTTGGGTGAAGAAGTTCCTCCTAAACTCAGTCCTAAATCTACTTCCCCTTATTTTGAGGCTATGTCCCCTAGTTCTGCTTTCACCCGCCAGTGGAAACAACCTGCCCGCATCTATCCTGTCTACTCCCTTCATAATTTTAAATGTTTCTATAAGATTCCCCCCTCATCCTTCTAAATTCCAACGAGTACAGTCCCAGTCTACTCAACCTCTCCTCATAATCCAACCCCTTCAGCTCTGGGATTAACCTAGTGAACCTCCTCTGCACACCCTCCAGTGCCAGTATGTCCTTTCTCAAGTAAGGAGACCAAAACTGAACACAATACTCCAGGTGTGGCCTCACTAACACCTTATACAATTGTAACATAACCGCCCTAGTCTTAAACTCCATCCCGCTAGCAATGAAGGACAAAATTCCATTTGCCTTCTTAATCACCAGTTGCACCTGTAAACCAACTTTCTGTGACTCATGCACTAGCACACCCAGGTCTCTCTGCACAGCGGCATGCTTTAATATTTTATCGTTTAAATAATAATCCCGTTTGCTGTTATTCCTACCAAAATGGATAACCTCACATTTGCCAACATTGTATTCCATCTGCCAGACCCTAGCCCATTCACTTAACCTATCCAAATCCCTCTGCAGACTTCCAGTATCCTCTGCACTTTGCTTTACCACTCATCTTAGTGTAATCTGCAAACTTGGACACATTGCCCTTGGTCCCCAACTCCAAATCATCTGTGTAAATTGTGAACAATTGTGGGCCCAACACTGATCCCTGAGGGACACCACTAGCTACTGATTGCCAACCAGAGAAACACCCATTAATCCCCACTCTTTGCTTTCTATTAATTAACCAATCCTCTATCCATGCTACTACTTTACCCTTAATGCCATGCATCTTTATCTTATGCAGCAACTTTTTGTGTGGCACCTTGTCAAAGGCTTTCTGGAAATCCAGATATACCACATCCATTGGCTCCCCGTTATCTACTGCACTGGTAATGTCCTCAAAAAATTCCACTAAATTAGTTAGGCACGACCTGCCCTTAATGAACCCATGCTGCGTCTGCCCAATGGGACAATTTCTATCCAGATGCCTCGCTATTTCTTCCTTGATGATAGATTCCAGCATCTTCCCTACTACCGAAGTTAAGCTCACTGGCCTATAATTTCCTGCTCTCTGCCTACCTCCTTTTTTAAACAGTGGTGTCACGTTTGCTAATTTCCAATCCACCGGGACCACCCCAGAGTCTAGTGAATTTTGGTAAATCATCATTAGTGCATCTGCAATTTCCCTAGCCATCTCTTTTAGCACTCTGGGATGCATTCCATCAGGGCCAGGAGACTTGACTACCTTTAGCCCCATTAGCTTGCCCATCACTACCTCCTTAGTGATAACAATCCTCTCAAGGTCCTCACCTGTCATAGCCTCATTTCTATCAGTCGCTGGCATGTTATTTGTGTCTTCAACTGTGAAGACCGACCCAAAAAACCTGTTCAGTTCCTCAGCCATTTCCTCATCTCCCATTATTAAAACTCCCTTCTCATCCTCTAAAGGACCAATATTTACCTTAGCCACTCTTTTTTGTTTTATAAATTTGTAAAAACTTTTACTGTCTGTTTTTATATTCTGAGCAAGTTTACTCTCATACTCTATCTTACTCTTCTTTATAGCTTTTTTAGTAGCTTTCTGTTGCCCCCCCTAAAGATTTCCCAGTCTTCTAGTCTCCCACCAATCTTTGCCACTTTATATGCTTTTTCCTTCAATTTGGGGCCTCACGGTAGCATGGTGGTTAGCATCAATGCTTCACAGCTCCACGGTCCCAGGTTCGATTCCCGGCTGGGTCACTGTCTGTGTGGAGTCTGCACGTCCTCCCTGTGTGTGCGTGGGTTTCCTCCGGGTGCTCCGGTTTCCTCCCACAGTCCAAAGATGTGCGGGTTAGGTGGATTGGCCATGCTAAATTGCCCGTAGTGTAAGGTTAATGGGGGGATTGTTGGGTTACGGGTATACAGGTTACGTGGGTTTAAGTAGGGTGATCATTGCTCGGCACAACATCGAGGGCCGAAGGGCCTGTTCTGTGCTGTACTGTTCTATGTTCTATGATACTCTCCCTTATTTCCTTAGATATCCACGGTCGATTTTCCCTCTTTCTACCGTCCTTCCTTTTTGTTGGTATAAACCTTTGCTGAGCACTGTGAAAAATCGCTTGGAAGGTTCTCCACTGTTCCTCAATTGTTCCACCATAAAGCCTTTGCTCCCAGTCTACCTTAGCTAGTTCTTCTCTCATCCCATTGTAATCTCCTTTGTTTAAACACAAAACACTAGTATTTGATTTTACTTTCTCACCCTCCATCTGTATTTTAAATTCCACCATATTGTGATCGCTCCTTCTGAGAGGATCCCTAACTATGAGATCATGAATCAATCCTGTCTCATTACACAGGACTAGATCTAGGACCGCTTGTTGCCTCGTAGGTTCCATTACATACTGTTCTAGGAAACTATCGCGGATACATTCTATAAACTCCTCCTCAAGGTTTCCTTGACCGACCTGGTTAAACCAATCGACATGTAGATTAAAATCCCCCATGATAACTGCTGTACCATTTCTACATGCATCAGTTATTTCTTTGTTTATTGCCTGCCCCACCATAATGTTACTATTTGGTGGCCGATAGACTACTCCTATCAGTGACTTTTTCGCCTTACTATTCCTAATTTCCACCCAAATGGATTGAACCTTATCCTCCATAGCACCGATGTCATCCCTTACTATTGCCCGGATGTCATCCTTAAATAACAGAGCAACACCACCTCCCTTAACATCCACTCTGTCCTTCCGAATAGTTTGATACCCTCTGATATTTAACTCCCAGTCGTGACCATCCTTTAACCATGTTTCAGTAATGGCCACTAAATCATAGTCATTCACGATGATTTGCGGCATCAACTCATTTACTTTATTCCGAATACTACGAGCATTCAGGTAAAGTACACTTATGTTGGTTTTTTTTACCTCTGTTTTGAATCTTAACATCTCCAGTTTTATTCCTTTTAGTATTACTGGGCCTATTCACTGAGCTCCCCTCAGTCACTGTACCTTGTACTGTCGCCCTTTTTTGCTTTTTGACTATGGCTTCTCTGCCTTTCACTTTTCCCCTTACTTCCTTTTGCTTCTGTCCCTGTTTTACTACCTTCCAACTTCCTGCATCGGTTCCCATCCCCCTACCACATTAGTTTATCCCTCCCCAACAGCTCTAGCAAACAAATTCAAATTCCTAGGACATCGGTCCAGTCCTGCCCAGGTGCAGACCGTCCGCTTTGTACTGGTCCCACCTCCCCCAGAACCGGTCCCAATGCCCCAGGAATTTGAATCCCTCCCTCTTGCACCATCTCTTGAGCCACGCATTCATCCTATCTATCCTGACATTCCTACTCTGACTAGCTCGTGGCACTGGTAGCAATCCTGAGATTACAACCTTTGAGGTCCTACTTTTTAGTTTAACTCCTAACTCCCTGAATTCCGCTTCTAGGACCTAGTCCCGTTTTTTACCTATATCGTTGGTGCCTATGTGCACCACGACAGCTGGCTGTTCACCCTCCCCCCCCCCCCCCCCCCCCCCCCCCCCCCCAGAATGTCCTGCAGCCGCTCTGAGACATCCTTGACCCTTGCACCAGGGAGGCAACATACCATCCTGGAGTCTCGATTGCGTCCACAGAACCGCCTGTCTATTCCCCTTACGATCGAGTCCCTTATCATTGTAGCCCTGCCATTTTTCTTCCTGCCCTGCTGTGCAGCAAAGCCAGCCACGGTGCCATGAACCTGGCCTCTGCTGCCTTCCCCTGGTGAGCCATCTCCCTCAACAGTATCCAAAGCGGTATATCTGTTTTGCAGGGAGATGACCGCAGGGGACACCTGCACTGCCTTCCTACTCTTACTCTGACTTTTGGTCACCCATTTGCTATCTCCCTCAGTAACTTTCACCTGCGGTGTGACCAACTCGCTAAACGTGCTATCCACGACCTCCTCAGCATCGCGGATGCTCCAAAGTGAGTCCATCCGCAGCTCCAGAGCCGTCAAGCGGTCTAACAAGAGCTGCAACTGAACACACTTCTTTCACGTGAAAGAGCCAGGGACAGTGGACGTGTCCCTGAGCTCCCACATCGCACACGAGGAGCATGACACGGGTCTGGGATCTCCTGCCATGTCTTAAACCTTAGGTAAACTTATACAACTACAATTTCAAAATAAAACTAAATAAATTAGACAATGAAAAGAAAAACTACTTACCAGTCACTTACCAGGGTTAAAAAGCACCTCCGAAAAAGCACCTTCTCTCACTCTGCACCGAATTACCTCACTGCACCAAATTACCAAGTTGCAATTCCCACTCTGGATGTGCCTCACTCCGGCTGTGTCTCCTTGAAAAGCGCAACCCCCAGTAAGTGGGGGTTACTGGGTTACGGGAATAGGGTAGATAAGTGGGCTTCAGTAGGGTGCTCCTTGTAAGAGCTGGTGCAGACTCGATGGGCCGAATGGCCTCCTTCTGCACTGTAAATTCTATGATTCTATGAAAACAGAGATGAGGAGGAATTTCTTCAGCCAGAGGGTGGTGAATCTGTGGAACTCTTTGCCGCAGAAGGCTGTGGAGTCCAAATCACTGAGTGTCTTTAAGACAGAGATAGATAGGTTCTTGATTAATAAATGGATCAGGGGTTATGGGGAGAAGGCAGGAGAATGGGGATGAGAAAAATATCATCCATGATGAATGGCGGAGCAGACCCGATGGGCCGAGTGGCCTAATTCTGCTCCTATGTCTTATGGTCTTCTGGACCTTTAAACGTTCCATCAAATTGTCCGTCCCGCCCTCTGCAGGAACCATCGTGGGCGGCACGGAGAATTTACAATGTTTCAGGTCATGACTCTTCATTCAATCTGGGAAAAGTGAGAAATATAACAGCTTTTAAGGAGCCTTTTACTGACTCTGTGTCTCTGTCTACAGTCTCAGCATTCCCACCTGGTCATCCAACAATTGGTGGGCCACCTGGATGCTAACAGTAAGAGCGCTGCCAAAGTGCGCACTGGAATTGTGGAGGTGCTGTCGGAGTCTGCTGTCATCGCAGCTGGCGGATCTGTAGGTGGGTAGGAAGGACTTCATCTGGTTCTTCATTCCACATGTTGCCTTGTATAAATTGTAATGTATTAATAGTTGGACACGATGCAGTTATTGTGTTGGGATTTACTTGATTGTCTGTTGCAATCAGTTACACATGATAGATGTCATTCAATGCCCCCAAGAGAAGGTCATTGGGCCCTTCAAGCCTGCTCTGCAATTAAATAAGATCATCGCTGACCTGATTGTGGTCTGAACTCCATTTTCCTAACCTTTCCCCGTAACCCTTGTCTGCTTTGTCACAAATGTGTCTTATGTGAGAGCCACGAAGAATCTGCACGAGTTGTGGGATAGAAAGAAATAACATTTATTTACAATAACATATATATATATACACACACGCAACAACAGCAGCAACTTCCCTTGCTGCTCACTCCTCTCTAGCCGGTTCCAAACTGGCCAGCTCTATTTATGCAGGGAGTCTGCTAATGATTTCTCCGCCCCCCTCATTGGGGAAGCTCATACTCCCACAGGATTGTGGGATTGTCATTAATCCCCAGCCAATGGTAAGCAGGCAGGTTATAACATCCCTCTCCCCCCCCCCCCCAAAGTCCAAGGAATCCACCGAAGACCCTGGCGAAGGAGGGCGTCGGACTCGTTTTGCCATAGGCCGGACATCATTTGCACGAGGCGCTGGATCGGCCGCGTGTAATGAGACGGAGAATGGCGCTTCCGTGATGAACGACGTAACGGTTGTACATCCACTGCCCATGGGCCCAAGTCTCGTGTCCATTCCTCCTCTGAGGCGTCCTGTGCCTCCATCTCGGAGTCGGAGTCCACTGCCTCAGTTATCTCGGCGTCTCTATCTCCCCGCGGTTCTGTAACGACCTGCGCAGGCTTTGAGTGAAGCACCAGAGGAAGATTGTGAGGAATATTCTCCACTGTGTCTGGTCTCTGCGGCTGTAGGAATGAGCTCCGGGTGCCGGGAATCTTTGGAAGAAATGGTCTTCTGGACCGAATGTGGTCTACATGTTTGCGCTGGAGACAACCCTGGGCTTGCACCTGGTAAGGGATAGGGCCCGTTTGGCGAAAGATTACGCCAGGGACCCACTGGGCACCACCAGCAAAATTCCGACCGAACACTGGGTCACCGGGCGTAAACTGCCGAATAGGCTGATGGCGAGAAAAACCATGTCCCTGCTGTTCTTGTGTGCGGCGTACTTTTGCGCTAATGTCCAGGAAAACCATGCTAAGGCGGGTGCGAAGTCTCCGGCCCATTAGGAGTTCCGCGGGAGCTACCCCAGAGCATGGGGGGTGGTCCTATATGAAAACAAAAAACGAGCCAGTCTCGTGTCCATCGACCCGGAAACTGCTTCTTTCGGCCTCGTTTGAATGGCTGCACTGCGCGCTCCGCCAATCCATTGGAAGCCGGGTGGTAAGGGGCAGTGCGGATATGGCGTATGCCGTTCATCTTCATGAACCTCGCAAACTCCTCACTTGTGAACGGAGTGCCATTGTCCTTGACCAGCACCTCGGGGAGGCCATGCGTACTGAAAGACAAACGCATCTTCTCGATTGTTGCGCAGCACGTTGTGCCTCCCATCTTATGCACCTCCAACCATTTAGACTGGACATCGATTAATAGCACGAACATGGATCCTTGAAAAGGGCCGGCGAAATCCGCATGCAAGCACGCCCAAGGCCGCCCTGGCCATTCCCAGTGATGTAGGGGCGCGGCCGGCGGAAGCTTCTGATGCTCCTGGCAAATGGAGCAGTTTTGGGCCACCTTCTCAATGTCGGTGTCAAGGCCTGGCCACCAGACATAACTCCAGGCCAACATTTTCATTTTGGTCACACCTGGATGCCCATTGTGCCAGTCTCTCAGTATCAGCTCCTGTCCTTTTTCCGGGACAATCACACGCGTCCCCCACAAAAGGATGCCGTCTTCCACGCTGAATTCGGACAGCTTGGATGAAAATGCCCGAAAGTCGCCTGGGAGCTGTCTATGCTGCCCACCATACAGGACTATGTGCCGAACCTTTGACAGGACTGGCTCCGTCTGGGTCCACCCACGGATCTGTGATGCCGTGACAGGCAAGGTGTCCATAAAATTTAGGGTTGCAACCACCTCACCAGTCATGGGGGTCGACATGGGGCCGGTCGACAAAGGCAATCGGCTCAGTGTGTCGGCATTCCCTATCTGGGTTCCTGGTTTGTGCTCCAGAGAATACTTGTAGGCAGCGAGCAACAAAGGCCAGCGCTGGATCCGTGCGGAAGCAATGGGCGGTATTGGCTTATCCTCTCTGAAAAGTCCCAGCAGAGGCTTATGATCAGTCACCATAGTGAAGTGGCGGCCATACACGTACTGGTGGAAGCGTTTCACCGCAAAGACCACTGCCAGGCCCTCCTTCTCGATCTGCGCGTACTTCTTATCCGCTGCAGTCAATGTGCGGGAGGCGAAAGCTATCGGCCGCTTGGCCCCGTTCTCCATCTTGTGGGACAGGACGGCCCCAATACCATATGGGGATGCATCACATGTGGCGAGCAAAGGCTTTCCAGGATCATAGTGGGTTAGTAACCCAGACAACGACAATTGTTGTTTTACCCGTCGGAAAGCGGTTTCTTGCGGCTGATCCCAAACCCAGGTGTGATTCTTCTTTAGCAGAAGGTGCAACGGGGCCACGTAGTTACCAGATTGGGGAGGAACTTTCCGTAATAATTTACGAGGCCGAGAAAAGAACGAAGATGCGAAGTGTCAGTCGGGGCGGGGGCCTGTCGAATTGCGCGCACCTTCTCTGCGACGGGGAGCAAACCTTCGCGGTCCACCCGATAACCCAGGTAGACTACTTCCTTCGCCTGAAAGACGCACTTTGTACGTTGTAAACGGATTCCAGCCTCTGAAAAGCGTCTAAGGACAGCCTCCAAATTTTCCAAATGTTCCTGCTCCGCGTTCCTGTGATCAAAACGTCATCTAACTACAGTAAGAAGTATTACAACACCAGGTTAAGTAGACAGCGACACGCGGTAAACCTCTCAAGGTGCCCTCCATGACGCGTTTAACTGTTTCGGGTTTAACTGTCACTTGCCAACAGCCTCTCCACAAACCAATTTCAACTTAGGCTGACCGCACTGCACGTATGCAAATTTCCCCAGAACAGCTGATCAGTAGCTCTGCTCTGCTGCCCTCTGCTGGATGATTGCCTTCACTCAAACTCCTCGGGTCTCCTTCGCAGATTCACCTTCAACTTAGGCTGACCGCACTGCACGTATGCAAATTTTCCCAGAACAGCTGATCAGTAGCTCTGCTCTGCTGCCCTCTCCTGGATAATTGTTGGGTGTTATGTGCGTTTCTGAATTTTTCTGCTGCACAGTTTGCTGTAGTGTCCAATTCCGTTACACTGGAAGCCCAGCACTGAACCCACAGTAAATTGATCTTGCCTGTGGGGGCGCTTTTCTCCCCAGCGCTGGCATGGTCCCTCTGCTGGCCAGGTCTGCTATTGCTTTCCAGGCCTTGCTTGTCCCTATGTCTTTGTTGTTTAGCTATCTGGAATGTAGGATAGCCTTTACCACGGTTTATTCTCACCCCTTCAAATGGTACATGTGTTGTTCCTCGTGTCTTAATAAAGCTCGTAGTCTCAAAGGTGGAGAAGATGCTTTATTGTGAATTTGTTCTGTCTTCAGAGCTTAAGTCACGGCTACCTCAAATGCTGCCTGCCTGTGTCTGTGTCCTGCTACGAGTTCTGCCTTCCGTGAAGTGTGTCGTCACTTCCTGTCCCTGTGTATATATAGCGCTCCCGTGCTCCCTCTAGTGCTTGCTCAGTTGTATTGCATCTAGTCAGATCTACAATCACCACATCCCCCCTTTTTTCTTTACATATTTTCTGTACATCGTTAAAGAAAATTGTACAAAACAGTTATGATATGTGTATCTATACAAGTGATGGTGCTATTGCATATTTTACAAAGCTAATTTATATTTATGAGTCCACTCTTAATAAAAACATTTATGAGTCCATACTTGATGAATTTGTTCACTGAGTTTTTTCTTTTGTTGTTGTTGACGTGGTGAATGTTGTCGGTGTTCCTGTTATTTTAAGTAACCAATGCATCATACCGAGGTGTTTGTAGTCTTGTCATTGTTTTGCAGTGTGCTGTGGCATTGTCCTTCATGTGCAGAGTTGTACCATTTTGTACAAGTTGTTTCATTGCTGTTGTTTCTGTCGTTCCTGTCTTTGTTGTTTGCGTTGCCGTTCTTGTTGCTGTTTTTGTCGTTTCTGTCTTTGTTGTTATCGCTATCTTTGTTGTGCTTCTTGATGGTTTTGTTGTTCTTCTTGTCGTTTTTGTCGTTGTGCTTGTAGTTTTTGTTGGTGCTGTTGTTCTTGTTTCTGCAGTGCTTCTTGTGATTTTTGTTCTTGCATGGTGTTCGCCAGGGAGTGTTTGCTTGCTTCCCTTTTGGAGTCTTTCATCACTCTCACTGTGGAGCCTGTCATTGCTCTCTCTGTGGAGTCTTTCTGTGCTCTCTGTGTGGCATTGTCTTCGTCTTGGGTATTGCTGTCATCCAATGTATCGACGATCTGCCATGGCACCATGGTGTTGGATTCATCTACCACGAGTAGATTCGTGTTGAGCTTTGCGACCGTGTCGCTGATGCTGTGATTAGCATATCCGAATAACTCAGCCATGTCTGAGTAGTATTCTTCGAAAAACAAATCATCTTTTGTTGTTTCGGAATTCTTTTTGTTCTCTTCACTTTGGGTGGTGCAGACTGCTTTTGCCAGGGTATTGTGAGAGTTGTTTTCAACTGCTGGTTTAAGTTCAGGCGTTTTTTTGTCTTCTGAGGCAAGAAAGTTTGGTTTTACCGCTTTAAATATCTTGTTTTCAATTATCGGGCATTTCCCTTTTAAGTCGCCTGGATGCTTAGACGTCATGACGCTCGTGACGTCATGCGGAGGAATCAATTGTGCATGCGCAAATCGGCCTTCCTTTACTGTGCGGTTTTGTGTCCACTGCGCATGCGCGGCTTGCGCATGCGCATAACGATCCGCGACCAAAAAGTTTTGAGACTGCACATGCGCGGCTTGCGCATGCACATAACGATCAGTAACACAAACTTTTTTAAACTGCGCATGCGAACGATAAACGGGTGATTGTAACTGCGCATGCGCGGCTTCCGTTTCCTGCGATGAGCATTGCTATTTTAATTTCGTCTGAAGCTGCTGCTACATCATTACCTATGATATAAAAATCGAACATTTGTTTAAATAGTTTCCAGAATTTCTTACATTGCTGTTGTTCCTCGTGCCTTAATAAAGCTCGTAGCCTCAAAGGTGGAGAAGATGCTTTATTGTGAATTTGTTCTCTCTTCAGAGCTTAACTTACAGCTACCTCAAATGCTGCCTGCCTGTGTGTCTGTGTCCTGCTACGTGTTCTGCCTTCCGTGAAGTGTGTCCTCACTTCCTGTCCCTGTGTATATATAGCTCTCCCGTGCTCCCTCTAGTGCTTGCTCAGTTGTATTGCATCTAGTCAGATCTACAATCACCACAGTACAGGTGGGATAATTTTGACTGTATTTTGAGACATGTGTGTTTCTGAGGTACTGAGTCACTGTTTAATGGGTTTAGGGGTATAGATGGAGCCATTTTCACTTTATTGTGAAAAAGCTTTTCTTTTTGCATCCTGACTGGCTGATTGTTTAAAGCTTTTAAAGGCTGCAGGTGGGTAGACCAACCAAACCAGCCCCAACTCGCACAAGAACATCGCCGCATCAACCCGCTCTTTCAAAAGGTTTGAAAACATTTGCTTTGCGGTGAGGAACACTGGACAAGCATGCATTTCACTCGACAAACCAAAGATTTGGCGAGTCTTACACAGAAACCTTGAAATTGTCAGCAAACAAATGTGCATTTGGCACCCTTACTGATGAGCTATTCAGGAAACATAGAAAATAGAAGCAGGAGGAGGCCATTCGGCCCTTCGAGCCTGCTCCCCCATTCATTATGATTATGGCTGATCATCAAGTTCAATACCCTGATCCCATCTTCCCCCCATATCCCCCGATCCCTTTAGCCCCAAGAGCAAAATCTAATTCCTTCTTGAAATTACACAACATTTTGGCCTCAACTACTTTCTGTGGGAGTGAATTCCACAGATTCACCCCTCTCTCTGGGTGGAGAAATTTCTCCTCACCTCAGTCCTCAAAGGTTTACCCCTTATCCTCAAACTATGACCCCTAGTTCTGGACTCCCCCACCATCGGGAACATTCTTTCTGAATCTACCCTGTCTAATCCTGTTAGAATTCTGTAAGTTTCTATGAGATTCCCTCTCACTCTTCTAAACTCCAATGAATATAATACTAACAGACTTAGGGCGCGATTCTCCGCAAATGCGGAGAGTCGTAAAGGCTGCCGTGAAACTGGCCGTGTTTCACGGCAGCCTCCGCGCCCCCTCCCAGGATTCTCCCCCCGGGAGGGGCTAGCAGCCGGGCCCCGTGAAGCACGGCATCGCGGGCTTAGCGACCGTCGCTAAGTCCACGCGCCAAGCGTCACACCGGCTGACGCGCACAGTGACATCAGCCGCGCATGCGCGGGTTGGACGGCTCCAACCCGCGCATGCGCGGATGACGTCATCACGCAGATGCGTCAAACCCGCGCATGCGCGGGCCGTCATGCCCCTCAGCCGCCCAGCGGACTGATCCTGCGGGGCGGCGGAAGAACAAATAGTGCGCGGGTATCGGACCCGTTGCCCGCGATCGGTGCCCACCGATCACAGGCCCATGCCACCCTTGGCACAGCCGTGATGCGGCCGTGCCAATCGGTGCCATGGTTGTCCGGGACGGGCACTTTGCGGCAGTTTTCACGAACGGTGAGAGCAGGTGTGATCGCATTTGTGAAAACGGCCGTAAAGGCCTGGGAACTCGGCCCATCGGTCTGGGGAGAATCGCTGTTCGCCGTAAAAAACGGTGAGCAGCGATTTGTGTCGGGGGGCGGCCGGAGGGGGGGGGGGGGGAGAACAGCTGGAGGCCGTGAAAATTGTCGGGAAGGCCCTCCCGCTATTCTCCGACCCGTCGTGGGCAGGGGAGAATCGAGCCCTTAGTCTCTCCTCATAGGACAGTCCCACCATCCCAGGAATCAGCCTGGTAAACCTTCGCTGCCCTCCCTCCATAGCAAGAACATCCTTCCTCAGATAAGGACACCAAAACTACACATAATACTCCACGTGTGGTCCTGGAGTGAGTGAGAGGAGTTAGGCCAGGTGGGAGGGAGGAAGGGAGTGGTCGGCCCAGGAAAGGAGGGGAGGGTTGGATGGGGTCGTACGTGAGGGGGAATCAGACCATGCCAAGGTGTCATCCTAAGTTTAAGCTAAATTTTAGTATTCGTAGCACGGTGGTTAGTACTGTTGCTTCACAGCTCCAGGGTCCCAGGTTCGATTCCCGGCTTGGATCACTCTCTGTGCGGAGTCTGCACGTCCTCCCCGTGTCTGCGTGGGTTTCCTCCGGGTGCTCCGGTTTCCTCCCACAGTCCCGAAAGACGTGCTGTTAGGTGAATTGGACATTCTGAATTCTCCCTCTGTGTACCTGAACAGGCGCCGGAATGTGGCGACTAGGGGATTGTCACAGTAACTTCATTGCAGTGTTAATGTAAGCCTACTTGTGACAATAAAGATTATTATTATTAAAGAGGCTCTTATTTGAAAGCAATACAATGAAGATACCATTCAGCTGCTGCACCCAGACCTTCAAGGCAGCTTCAAAGTGATCAAATCGATTAACACCAGTACCTTGCAAACAGCTGCCATTCTGTCCCCAGCCTGAACTGCAAAATGTCCCAGTCTCAGAAATTCAAACTGAACTGTCAAAGAAGGGTTAAAATAACATGCATCAATATTATTTATGACTGTAATAATCCACAGGAGACAGGAGTCCCGTCACCAAACCAATATTTATTGCCAATAACTATATACAAGAGCAGCTCCAACAGTGCTGCTAGCTGTCCAGTCAACTTAAGACTGGCTCACAAGCCTACACAGGTGATTATATGGGCCCCCTCAATGAGCTATCACTGAGGGAGCTCATACTCCAATTGGCCAACCAATAAAGCCAATTGGAGTTCATTACACCCCTCCCCCCCAAGGTCCGAGGAATTCCTGCCAGCTGGCATTCCTCTGAGCTTCTTCCTGCTCCTCATGTCTGGGTCTGTCACCTCTGTGTCGTCCGCTGGGTCGTTCTCTGAAGTGGGCGGGGTGTACCTTATAGGTGCCCGTCTTTTCCTTGACGACCTCCTTGGAAGTTGTTCTTCCTCCTCCTCGGGGAGAGGTGTCGCGGCGGCCTCATCGAACGTGTCCATCTCCGACTCTGATGACTGGATGACGGGGTCTGGAGAAATTGCTCGGGGCTGGGGTGTGGGTATCCTTTCCGTCTGGGCTATCCCAGCTTGAGGCGGTCCTGCTTCGCCTGCCTCCAGGTGTGGTTCCGCTGCCTTATTTGGTCTAGGTGTTTCTTCAGCACCTTACCTCCTATTGAAACTTCATAGGATTGATTCCCGCTTTTAGTGTCTGGACCGCTCTCTCTGCCAGGCCGTTGGACACTGGATGGTAAGGGGCCGTTTTGACGTGGCGGACTCCGTTTTCTTTTAGGAATTTTCCAAATTCCCCACTTGTGAATGCCGTTCCGTTGTCCGACACCAATACCTCCGGAAGTCCATGTGTTGCAAACGAGGCCCTGAGCTTTTCAATTGTCGATGCTGTGCTTGCCGTGTTTACCCGGTGGACGTCCAACCATTTGGAGTGGGCGTCCACTATCACCAAAAACATTGAGCCCATGAAAGAGCCGGCATGGTCAATATGCAGGCGGGTCCACGGTCTGCCTGGCCATTCCCACGGGTGCAATGGCGCAGCTGGTGGCACTCTTTGCCCCTGTTAGCACTCCTGGCACCGACGTACCAAGGCTGCTATGTCTATGTCCAAACCTGGCCACCAAACAAGCTTTGAGCTAGCACCTTCATTTTAGACACCCCTGGGTGTCCGTGATGTAACTCGGTTAAGATTGCCCGACGGCCCTGAGCTGGGACTATTACCCGTGCTCCCCATAATAGGATACCGTCTTCAACGGTTATTTGGTCCTTCTGCTCCAGTATGGGTGCATCTGGGGCTCCCCTGGTCTTTCCAGTTCCCCTGTTAGCAGTAAATGCTTCATCTTGGCTAAAACTGGGTCTTTTTGCATCCACAACCGAATACGTTGTGCGTCTACTGGTAGGGTGTCCAAAAAATTTAGAGTCATTACTGTCAAGGACAGTGGTGGGAAGTTGTGTGTGGAGGCTGAGGAGATAAGCGAGATACTAAATGAATACTTTTCGTCAGTATTCACTCAAGAAAAAGATAATATTGTGGAGGAGAATGCTGAGACCCAGGCTATTAGAATAGATGGCATTGAGGTGCGTAGGGAAGAAGTGTTGGCAATTCTGGACAAGGTGAAAATAGATAAGTCCCCGGGGCCAGATGGGATTTATCCTAGGATTCTCTGGGAAGCCAGGGAAGAGATTGCTGAGCCTTTGGCTTTGATTTTTAGGTCATCATTGGCTACAGGAATAGTGCCAGAGGACTGGAGGATAGCAAATGTGGTCCCTTTGTTCAAGAAGGGGAGTAGAGATAACCCCGGTAACTATAGGCCGGTGAGCCTAACGTCTGTGGTGGGTAAAGTCTTGGAGAGGATTATAAAAGATACAATTTATAATCATCTAGATAGGAATAATATGATTAGGGACAGTCAGCATGGTTTTGTGAAGGGTAGGTCATGCCTCACAAACCTTATCGAGTTCTTTGAGAAGGTGACTGAACAGGTAGACGAGGGTAGAGCAGTTGATGTGGTGTATATGGATTTCAGTAAAGCGTTTGATAAGGTTCCCCACGGTCGTCTATTGCAGAAAATACGGAGGCTGGGGATTGAGGGTGATTTAGAGATGTGGATCAGAAATTGGCTAGTTGAAAGAAGACAGAGAGTGGTAGTTGATGGGAAATGTTCAGAATGGAGTTCAGTTACGAGTGGCGTACCACAAGGATCTGTTCTGGGGCCGTTGCTGTTTGTCATTTTTATAAATGACCTAGAGGAGGGCGCAGAAGGATGGGTGAGTAAATTTGCAGACGACACTAAAGTCGGTGGAGTTGTAGACAGTGCGGAAGGATGTTGCAGGTTACAGAGGGACATAGATAAGCTGCAGAGCTGGGCTGAGAGGTGGCAAATGGAGTTTAATGTGGAGAAGTGTGAGGTGATTCACTTTGGAAAGAATAACAGAAATGCGGAATATTTGGCTAATGGTAAAATTCTTGGTAGTGTGGATGAGCAGAGGGATCTCGGTGTCCATGTACATAGATCCCTGAAAGTTGCCACCCAGGTTGATAGGGTTGTGAAGAAGGCCTATGGTGTGTTGGCCTTTATTGGTAGAGGGATTGAGTTCCGGAGCCATGAGGTCATGTTGCAGTTGTACAAAACTCTAGTACGGCCGCATTTGGAGTATTGCGTACAGTTCTGGTCGCCTCATTATAGGAAGGACGTGGAAGCTTTGGAACGGGTGCAGAGGAGATTTACCAGGATGTTGCCTGGTATGGAGGGAAAATCTTATGAGGAAAGGCTGATGGACTTGAGGTTGTTTTCGTTAGAGAGAAGAAGGTTAAGAGGTGACTTAATAGAGGCATACAAAATGATCAGAGGGTTAGATAGGGTGGACAGCGAGAGCCTTCTCCCGCGGATGGAGGTGGCTAGCACGAGGGGACATAGCCTTAAATTGAGGGGTAATAGATATAGGACAGAGGTCAGAGGTGGGTTTTTTACGCAAAGAGTGGTGAGGCCGTGGAATGCCCTACCTGCAACAGTAGTGAACTCGCCAACATTGAGGGCATTTAAAAGTTTATTGGATAAGCATATGGATGATAAGGGCATAGTGTAGGTTAGATGGCCTTTAGATTTTTTCCATGTCGGTGCAACATCGAGGGCCGAAGGGCCTGTACTGCGCTGTATCGTTCTATGTTCTATGTTCCTCTACTTTTGGTATTTGCGGCGGAGTGTCCGGGAGGGGAAGTCTGCTCAAAGCATCTGCATGTGCTACTCGCATTCCCGGTCTGTGCTCCAGAACGTATCTATACGCCGCCAGTAGCAACGCCCAGCGTTGGATTCTCGCTGATTCAATCGGGGGTATTGACTTGTCTCCTTTTAATAACCCTAATAATGGCTTTTGGTCCGGCACTATGCTGAATTTCTGCCCGTACAGATACTGGTGAATTTTTTTTACTGCAATTATCACCGCCAGTCCTTCCTTCTCGATTTGGGGGTACTTCCTCTCAGCCATCGCCAAGGTCCTCGAAGCATAGGCTATTGGCCGTTCTTCCCCATTCCTTCCTCTATGGGCTAAGACGGCTCCTACCCCGTAGGGGGATGCATCACAAGTGACCACCAACTCCTTCCTTGGGTCATAATGCTCTAGGACATTTCCGGATGACAGCTGTTCCTTAATGCCCCTAAATGCTCGGTTTTGGCGGGCGGACCATTTCCATTCTTGCCCCTTTTTTAGTAGCTGGTGGAGGGGTTCTAGGATGGACGCCCTATTTTCAATAAATTTTCCATAATAGGTTACCAACCCTAGAAATGATCGTAACTCCTGGACCGTGGTGGGAGCTGGGGCTTCTTTTATTGCCCTTACTCTGTCTTCTAATGGGTGTAAGCCTGACTCGTCTACTTTATATCCCAGGTACGTCACTTGTGGGGCCAGAAAAACACATTTTTCTCTTTTAAGCCGTACGCCTGCCTTTGCGAAACGCCTGAGCACTTCCTCCAGGTTCCTTAAGTGTTCCCTGTTCGTCCTAGCCGTGATTAAGACATCGTCCAAATAAATCGCCATCTGCGGTAGTCCCTGCAGAATATTTTCCATTGTACGCTGGAATATAGCGCAGGCTGATGACACTCCGAAAGGTAGCTTAGTATAACGAAAAAGGCCCTTCAGGGTGTTGATCGTAGCGAACCTCTGGGAGTCCTTGTCCAGTTTTAACTGCAGGTAGGCATGGCTCATGTCCAGTTTCGTGAAGAAAAGCCCACCTGCCAACTTGGCATACAGGTCATCTATTTTCGGGATCGGGTATTTGTCCAGCAGTGCGTATTTGTTTACTGTCTGTTTGAAACCTCCACAGAGACGTATCGAGCCGTCTGGCTTCAAAATTGGTACCACCGGCGCTGCCCATTCCGAGAACTGTACTGGTCTGATAATGCTGTCGCGCCGTAACCTTTCCATTTCGACCTCTGCTTTCTTCCTTAACGCAAAAGGTACCGGCCTGGCCGTACAAAATTTCGGAAGGGCTTCTGGGTCCACATGCAAAGTGGCTTTGGCGCCTATGATTTCCCCCAAACTTTCTTGGAAGACCTCCGGGTATTTTTGGAGTACTCCACTCAACTGCCCGCTTCCACTCTGGAAAATCTTCATCCAATCTAATTTTAGGTCTTTCAGCCAGTTCCGTCCAATTAAGCTTGGTCCGGAGCTCTCTACTATCATCAACGGTAATCTGAGCAATTGTTTCTCATATTCCACGGGTACATGAGTTGTGCCTAGAACTTCCAGGGGTTTCCCCGTGTAGGTTTTAAGTTTCGTCGATGTTTTTGTTAGGGTTAGTGGCTGGAGTTCATCTTTGATTTTTTTAAATGCTGCCACTCCCATTACTGATACGGCCGCCCCCGTCTCTATTTCCATTATTGTTGGCCGCCCGTTCACCCGTGGGGTAATCTTAATAGGTTCTGCTTTCTTCATCGCAATATTATATAATTGTTCCCTTTCGGAGGAGGATGGGGCGTCTAGGTTGTGTACTTCCCTGCGGCCCCACCTGCTATTCCTCTTTTCCCACCTCCTTCTAGGGTTTCTTTCGCTGTTACCCCACTCTGTCTGGTGCCAGAAACGGTCCTTCTCTGTTGGGGAGCCTCAGCCGGTACTTCCCTCTGTCTCCAGTTAGTCCTGGCAGACTTGGGGGCAGTTCTGGGGTTTTCCTTTGGCCCTCTATTCCTCAGGTTTTTCCTGAGAGCGGCTATCTGGTAGCTGGACCCGTTATGGTAGTCCCTCTCACAGGTATCTACCTCCATTGGCGTGCCCTGTAGTTCCTGCGCCCCACTTGCTGCCTTTTCTAGGGACAGTGCGAGCTGTAACGCCTGCCTGCAGTCTAGCTCCGTTTCCGCCAACAGGCGCTTCTGTATTGTGAGGTCGTTTATGCCACACACTAACCGGTCCCGAAGCATTTCATTTAGCGTCGGGCCAAACTCACATTTTTCCGCTAGCCTTCTCAGGCGGGTCAAGAAATTTGTGACTGACTCTCTGTCTTCCCGCTTCGCTGTGTAGAATCTGTACCTACGCAAACTGAGGGGTGGTTTTGGGTTGTAGTGCTCTTTCACCAATTCCGTTAATTCTTGGAAAGGTTTTGAGTCCGGCGCATCGGGATAAGTTAGACTATGTATAATGGCGAAAGCTGAGGGTCTGGACGGCGAACGCAGGATAAGCCGTCTCCTTTCGTCCGTAGTTATATCATTGGCCTGGAAGAAGTAACACATTCTCTCCACATACTGGGACCAGTCCTCAATAGTCGGGTCGAATGCATCTAACCTCCCAAAAAATGGCATTTTTGAAATAGCAAGGCTTACCCTCCGAGTGTGACAGCTGGTCTCCGCAAAGTTCTTTGTTTATCTCGTCGCCACTGTAATAATCCACAGGAGGCAGGAGTCCCGTCACCACACCAATATTTATTGCCAATAACTAGATACAAGAGCAGCTCCAATCAGTGCTGCTAGCAGTCCAGTCAACTTAAGACTGGATCACAAAGCCTACACAGGTGCTTATATGGCCCCCCTCAATGAGCTATCATTGAGGGAGCTCATACTCAAATTGGCCAACCAATAATGCTAATTGGAGGTCATTACAATGACCAACATAGAAACCCTAAAAATGAGTCGTATTATCAAAATCTTACAGCTGTCCCTGAGATTATGGAACGTGCACTTTACTTTCTGACACAGGGCCAACAGTGTTGGAGGTGTTCAACACCCTGCTGCGCCATCTACGCCTCAGCATTGACTATGAACTGACTGGCAACGATTCAGCCCCCAACATCAGTAACCAGATCATTAAAGAGCACGAGGAGAGGGTTTTTCAGGAGGCTGTCATCAAGACGATCGGTAAGTGTACAACATCCACCTGCTTTAACCTGGCTCAGCGTCTTTTCAATCTCGGTATGTGGGCATCACTCACAAGGTCAACATCTTTTGCACATCCCTGTTGAAAACTTTAAATCGAGACACCTGGCACTGCTGAAGCAAAGCTGCTGCCCGGAATTTATAGTTTCCGAAGTGAACAGTCTCATATGTTTCTCAATTTATGGTGCTTTAGGTTTTATGTGAAATCGCTTCCATTCCTCCAGTTATATTGGCAGCATTTTGACTGACTGACCTGTCCTGCGCCCAACCATCTGCAGCTGCTTTGTTTCACTTTCCTTTGTTCAGAAGTGTTGATTGTCAATTTGCAATATCATTTATAACTGCTCCGACATTGAAGCAGTCCATGTCCACATTCAGAAATACCTGGACAACATCAGGCTAGGACTGATAAGTACTATTTGTGCCACAAAAGTGCTGGGCAATTATCATGTTCAGTAAATAAGAATTTCACTAACTTCCCTTGACATGCAAGACATTACCAGCATTGAATATCCCACCATCAACATGTAGGAGAGGTACCATGAACTAGAAACTGAATTGGACCAGCAATACAAATACTGTGGATACAAGTGCAGGTCAGAGGCTGGGAATTCTGTATATTATCCACTTGTTTGGATCAGCGCATCTCCAAAAATTCTCAGGACCCGCAACACTGTCCAGGACAAAGCATCTCATCCAGAATCTTCTCCTATCACTGACGCACAGTGGCAGCAGTGTGCGCCATGTACAAAATGCACTATAGCCTCCTTTGCCTGAACCTTCCAAACCCACGACCACTATCATCCAGAAGGACAAGGGCAGCAGATACCTGGGAACCCCACCACCTGGAGGTTCCCCTCCAAGTCACTGATCACCCTGACTTGGAAATATATCACCGTTCCTTCACTGTCGCTGGGGCAACATCCTGGAGCACCCTCCCTAACAGCACAGTGGGTGTACCTACACCACATGGACTGCAGAGGTTCAAGAAGGCAACTCACCACCACCTTCTGAAGAGTAGTTAGGGATGGGCAATGAAACTTGGTGTTGGCAATAACTGCCCTGAACAAATAAAAGCGAATAAGTAAATAGGCCCCAACACTTCCCACAATTTTTTCAAAACCAGAAACCATGCCAGTGACTTGGTTATTTATACTTCAAGATAGTATCATGTCATGGGCTAATTTCCCTCATTTACCAATATAAACCCTGATTTTTTATCAGGGGCCGGACTGGGATCAACATTCCCAATGGAGAAGCAGACCACTGCTGAGATCACTTTATTAGATGTTGAATATAAACCAACATTCTCCACGGAGAAGAAGAAACAGAGGCACCAAGTTAAAAATGACTGTGGTGAATGTGTAACCACTATAATTCACACTGTACATTACTGTGTCCCTGTTGTCTCCATCTGTGAGCCGTTGCGCGGCTCTGCACACAGGGGGAGATAAGGAGCATGTACAGGGCTCCGCCCTTGGCTCCGTCCCTATCAGGAAGTATAGGTGTTGCGGTCCTGTGAGTCCGCCCTCAGTTCAGCATAGTCGCAGGCAGGCTCAGTTGTAAGCCGATTAAAGCCACAGTTTACTTCAACTCGCGTCTCTGAGTGAATTGATGGTCGCATCAATGACCACCTTGCCAAATCAGCCAGATCAGCCCTGATCTTCTGAAGTCGCAATGGACAATCCACAGCTGGAACAAAGTTACACTGGGAACAACTCAGTGAGAGATTTCACAGTACCAATTCCCTATTCTCTCCTATCTGTACCATCATGTCAATAGCAGCTCTCTGAAAGTGTCCCACAGACACATAAACACTCTTTTCACTATTAATTAGTTTCTTGCTGACTCTTGCTGATGGCACATTCTGATATTTATACAGTTTCTGTTCCTGATGGTACCTTGTTGATATTTATACTGTGTCTGTTCCTGATGGTACCTTGTTGATATTTATACTCTGTCTGTTCCTGATGGTACCTTGTTGATATTTATACTGTGTCTGTTCCTGATGGTACCTTGTTGATATTTATACTGTCTGTTCCTGATGGTACCTTGTTGATATTTATACTGTCTGTTCCTGATGGTACCTTGTTGATATTTATACTGTCTGTTCCTGATGGTACCTTGTTGATATTTATACTGTCTGTTCCTGATGGTGCCTTGTTGATATTTATACTGTGTCTGTTCCTGATGGTACCTTGTTGATATTTATACTGTGTCTGTTCCTGATGGTACCTTGTTGATATTTATACTGTCTGTTCCTGATGGTACCTTGTTGATATTTATACTGTTTCTGTTCCTGATGGTACCTTGTTGATATTTATACTGTGTCTGTTCCTGATGGTACCTTGTTGATATTTATACTGTGTCTGTTCCTGATGGTACCTTGTTGATATTTATACTGTCTGTTCCTGATGGTACCTTGTTGATATTTATACTGTCTGTTCCTGATGGTACCTTGTTGATATTTATACTGTGTCTGTTCCTGATGGTACCTTGTTGATATTTATACTGTGTCTGTTCCTGATGGTACCTTGTTGATATTTATACTGTGTCTGTTCCTGATGGTACCTTGTTGATATTTATACTGTGTCTGTTCCTGATGGTGCCTTGTTGATATTTATACTGTGTCTGTTCCTGATGGTACCTTGTTGATATTTATACTGTTTCTGTTCCTGATGGTGCCTTGTTGATATTTATACTGTTTCTGTTCCTGATGGTACCGTGTTGATATTTATACTGTGTCTGTTCCTGATGGTACCTTGTTGATATTTATACTGTGTCTGTTCCTGATGGTACCTTGTTGATATTTATACTGTCTGTTCCTGATGGTACCTTGTTGATATTTATACTGTGTCTGTTCCTGATGGTACCTTGTTGATATTTATACTGTGTCTGTTCCTGATGGTACCTTGTTGATATTTATACTGTGTCTGTTCCTGATGGTACCTTGTTGATATTTATACTGTGTCTGTTCCTGATGGTACCTTGTTGATATTTATACTGTGTCTGTTCCTGATGGTACCTTGTTGATATTTATACTGTGTCTGTTCCTGATGGTACCTTGTTGATATTTATACTGTCTGTTCCTGATGGTACCTTGTTGATATTTATATTGTGTCTGTTCCTGATGGTACCTTGTTGATATTTATACTGTCTGTTCCTGATGGTACCTTGTTGATATTTATACTGTGTCTGTTCCTGATGGTACCTTGTTGATATTTATACTGTCTGTTCCTGATGGTACCTTGTTGATATTTATACTGTCTGTTCCTGATGGTACCTTGTTGATATTTATACTGTGTCTGTTCCTGATGGTACCTTGTTGATATTTATACTGTCTGTTCCTGATGGTACCTTGTTGATATTTATACTGTGTCAGTTCCTGATGGTACCTTGTTGATATTATACTGTGTCAGTTCCTGATGGTACCTTGTTGATATTTATACTGTCTGTTCCTGATGGTACCTTGTTGATATTATACTGTCTGTCCTGATGGTACCTTGTTGATATTATACTGTGTCTGTTCCTGATGGTACCTTGTTGATATTTATACTGTCTGTTCCTGATGGTGCCTTGTTGATATTTATACTGTGTCTGTTCCTGATGGTACCTTGTTGATATTTATACTGTGTCTGTTCCTGATGGTACCTTGTTGATATTTATACTGTCTGTTCCTGATGGTACCTTGTTGATATTTATACTGTTTCTGTTCCTGATGGTACCTTGTTGATATTTATACTGTGTCTGTTCCTGATGGTACCTTGTTGATATTTATACTGTGTCTGTTCCTGATGGTACCTTGTTGATATTTATACTGTCTGTTCCTGATGGTACCTTGTTGATATTTATACTGTCTGTTCCTGATGGTACCTTGTTGATATTTATACTGTGTCTGTTCCTGATGGTACCTTGTTGATATTTATACTGTGTCTGTTCCTGATGGTACCTTGTTGATATTTATACTGTGTCTGTTCCTGATGGTACCTTGTTGATATTTATACTGTGTCTGTTCCTGATGGTGCCTTGTTGATATTTATACTGTGTCTGTTCCTGATGGTACCTTGTTGATATTTATACTGTTTCTGTTCCTGATGGTGCCTTGTTGATATTTATACTGTTTCTGTTCCTGATGGTACCGTGTTGATATTTATACTGTGTCTGTTCCTGATGGTACCTTGTTGATATTTATACTGTGTCTGTTCCTGATGGTACCTTGTTGATATTTATACTGTCTGTTCCTGATGGTACCTTGTTGATATTTATACTGTGTCTGTTCCTGATGGTACCTTGTTGATATTTATACTGTGTCTGTTCCTGATGGTACCTTGTTGATATTTATACTGTGTCTGTTCCTGATGGTACCTTGTTGATATTTATACTGTGTCTGTTCCTGATGGTACCTTGTTGATATTTATACTGTGTCTGTTCCTGATGGTACCTTGTTGATATTTATACTGTGTCTGTTCCTGATGGTACCTTGTTGATATTTATACTGTCTGTTCCTGATGGTACCTTGTTGATATTTATATTGTGTCTGTTCCTGATGGTACCTTGTTGATATTTATACTGTCTGTTCCTGATGGTACCTTGTTGATATTTATACTGTGTCTGTTCCTGATGGTACCTTGTTGATATTTATACTGTCTGTTCCTGATGGTACCTTGTTGATATTTATACTGTCTGTTCCTGATGGTACCTTGTTGATATTTATACTGTGTCTGTTCCTGATGGTACCTTGTTGATATTTATACTGTCTGTTCCTGATGGTACCTTGTTGATATTTATACTGTGTCAGTTCCTGATGGTACCTTGTTGATATTTATACTGTGTCAGTTCCTGATGGTACCTTGTTGATATTTATACTGTCTGTTCCTGATGGTACCTTGTTGATATTTATACTGTGTCTGTTCCTGATGGTACCTTGTTGATATTTATACTGTCTGTTCCTGATGGTACCTTGTTGATATTTATACTGTGTCTGTTCCTGATGGTACCTTGTTGATATTTATACTGTCTGTTCCTGATGGTACCTTGTTGATATCTATACTGTCTGTTCCTGATGGTACCTTGTTGATATTTATACTGTGTCTGTTCCTGATGGTACCTTGTTGATATTTATACTGTCTGTTCCTGATGGTACCTTGTTGATATTTATACTGTGTCTGTTCCTGATGGTACCTTGTTGATATTTATACTGTCTGTTCCTGATGGTACCTTGTTGATATTTATACTGTCTGTTCCTGATGGTACCTTGTTGATATTTATACTGTGTCAGTTCCTGATGGTACCTTGTTGATATTTATACTGTCTGTTCCTGATGGTACCTTGTTGATATTTATACTGTGTCTGTTCCTGATGGTACCTTGTTGATATTTATACTGTGTCTGTTCCTGATGGTACCTTGTTGATATTTATACTGTGTCAGTTCCTGATGGTACCTTGTTGATATTTATACTGTCTGTTCCTGATGGTACATTGTTGATATTTATATTGTGTCTGTTCCTGATGGTACCTTGTTGATATTTATACTGTGTCTGTTCCTGATGGTACCTTGTTGATATTTATACTGTGTCTGTTCCTGATGGTACCTTGTTGATATTTATACTGTGTCTGTTCCTGATGGTACCTTGTTGATATTTATACTGTGTCTGTTCCTGATGGTACCTTGTTGATATTTATACTGTCTGTACCTGATGGTACCTTGTTGATATTTATACTGTCTGTTCCTGATGGTACATTGTTGATATTTATACTGTGTCTGTTCCTGATGGTGCCTTGTTGATATTTATACTGTGTCTGTTCCTGATGGTACCTTGTTGATATTTATACTGTCTGTTCCTGATGGTACCTTGTTGATATTTATACTGTCTGTTCCTGATGGTACATTGTTGATATTTATACTGTGTCTGTTCCTGATGGTAACTTGTTGATATTTATACTGTCTGTTCCTGATGGTACCTTGTTGATATTTATACTGTCTGTTCCTGATGGTACATTGTTGATATTTATATTGTGTCTGTTTCTGATGGTACCTTGTTGATATTTATACTGTGTCTGTTCCTGATGGTACCTTGTTGATATTTATACTGTGTCTGTTCCTGATGGTACCTTGTTGATATTTATACTGTGTCTGTTCCTGATGGTACCTTGTTGATATTTATACTGTGTCTGTTCCTGATGGTACCTTGTTGATATTTATACTGTCTGTACCTGATGGTACCTTGTTGATATTTATACTGTGTCTGTTCCTGATGGTACCTTGTTGATATTTATACTGTGTCTGTTCCTGATGGTACCTTGTTGATATTTATACTGTGTCTGTTCCTGATGGTACCTTGTTGATATTTATACTGTGTCTGTTCCTGATGGTACCTTGTTGATATTTATACTGTCTGTACCTGATGGTACCTTGTTGATATTTATACTGTGTCTGTTCCTGATGGTACCTTGTTGATATTTATACTGTCTGTTCCTGATGGTACCTTGTTGATATTTATACTGTGTCTGTTCCTGATGGTACCTTGTTGATATTTATACTGTCTGTTCCTGATGGTACCTTGTTGATATTTATACTGTGTCTGTTCCTGATGGTACCTTGTTGATATTTATACTGTGTCTGTTCCTGATGGTACCTTGTTGATATTTATACTGTGTCTGTTCCTGATGGTACCTTGTTGATATTTATACTGTCTGTTCCTGATGGTACCTTGTTGATATTTATACTGTCTGTTCCTGATGGTACCTTGTTGATATTTATACTGTGTCTGTTCCTGATGGTACCTTGTTGATATTTATACTGTGTCTGTTCCTGATGGTACCTTGTTGATATTTATACTGTCTGTTCCTGATGGTACCTTGTTGATATTTATACTGTGTCTGTTCCTGATGGTACCTTGTTGATATTTATACTGTGTCTGTTCCTGATGGTACCTTGTTGATATTTATACTGTCTGTTCCTGATGGTACCTTGTTGATATTTATACTGTGTCTGTTCCTGATGGTACCTTGTTGATATTTATACTGTGTCTGTTCCTGATGGTACCTTGTTGATATTTATACTGTCTGTTCCTGATGGTACCTTGTTGATATTTATACTGTGTCTGTTCCTGATGGTACCTTGTTGATATTTATACTGTGTCTGTTCCTGATGGTACCTTGTTGATATTTATACTGTGTCTGTTCCTGATGGTACCTTGTTGATATTTATACTGTCTGTTCCTGATGGTACCTTGTTGATATTTATACTGTGTCTGTTCCTGATGGTACCTTGTTGATATTTATACTGTGTCTGTTCCTGATGGTACCTTGTTGATATTTATACTGTGTCTGTTCCTGATGGTACCTTGTTGATATTTATACTGTGTCTGTTCCTGATGGTACCTTGTTGATATTTATACTGTGTCTGTTCCTGATGGTACCTTGTTGATATTTATACTGTGTCTGTTCCTGATGGTACCTTGTTGATATTTATACTGTCTGTTCCTGATGGTACCTTGTTGATATTTATATTGTGTCTGTTCCTGATGGTACCTTGTTGATATTTATACTGTCTGTTCCTGATGGTACCTTGTTGATATTTATACTGTGTCTGTTCCTGATGGTACCTTGTTGATATTTATACTGTGTCTGTTCCTGATGGTACCTTGTTGATATTTATACTGTGTCTGTTCCTGATGGTACCTTGTTGATATTTATACTGTGTCTGTTCCTGATGGTACCTTGTTGATATTTATACTGTGTCTGTTCCTGATGGTACCTTGTTGATATTTATACTGTGTCTGTTCCTGATGGTACCTTGTTGATATTTATACTGTCTGTTCCTGATGGTACCTTGTTGATATTTATATTGTGTCTGTTCCTGATGGTACCTTGTTGATATTTATACTGTCTGTTCCTGATGGTACCTTGTTGATATTTATACTGTGTCTGTTCCTGATGGTACCTTGTTGATATTTATACTGTCTGTTCCTGATGGTACCTTGTTGATATTTATACTGTCTGTTCCTGATGGTACCTTGTTGATATTTATACTGTGTCTGTTCCTGATGGTACCTTGTTGATATTTATACTGTCTGTTCCTGATGGTACCTTGTTGATATTTATACTGTGTCAGTTCCTGATGGTACCTTGTTGATATTTATACTGTGTCAGTTCCTGATGGTACCTTGTTGATATTTATACTGTCTGTTCCTGATGGTACCTTGTTGATATTTATACTGTGTCTGTTCCTGATGGTACCTTGTTGATATTTATACTGTCTGTTCCTGATGGTGCCTTGTTGATATTTATACTGTGTCTGTTCCTGATGGTACCTTGTTGATATTTATACTGTGTCTGTTCCTGATGGTACCTTGTTGATATTTATACTGTCTGTTCCTGATGGTACCTTGTTGATATTTATACTGTTTCTGTTCCTGATGGTACCTTGTTGATATTTATACTGTGTCTGTTCCTGATGGTACCTTGTTGATATTTATACTGTGTCTGTTCCTGATGGTACCTTGTTGATATTTATACTGTCTGTTCCTGATGGTACCTTGTTGATATTTATACTGTCTGTTCCTGATGGTACCTTGTTGATATTTATACTGTGTCTGTTCCTGATGGTACCTTGTTGATATTTATACTGTGTCTGTTCCTGATGGTACCTTGTTGATATTTATACTGTGTCTGTTCCTGATGGTACCTTGTTGATATTTATACTGTGTCTGTTCCTGATGGTGCCTTGTTGATATTTATACTGTGTCTGTTCCTGATGGTACCTTGTTGATATTTATACTGTTTCTGTTCCTGATGGTGCCTTGTTGATATTTATACTGTTTCTGTTCCTGATGGTACCGTGTTGATATTTATACTGTGTCTGTTCCTGATGGTACCTTGTTGATATTTATACTGTGTCTGTTCCTGATGGTACCTTGTTGATATTTATACTGTCTGTTCCTGATGGTACCTTGTTGATATTTATACTGTGTCTGTTCCTGATGGTACCTTGTTGATATTTATACTGTGTCTGTTCCTGATGGTACCTTGTTGATATTTATACTGTGTCTGTTCCTGATGGTACCTTGTTGATATTTATATTGTGTCTGTTCCTGATGGTACCTTGTTGATATTTATACTGTGTCTGTTCCTGATGGTACCTTGTTGATATTTATACTGTGTCTGTTCCTGATGGTACCTTGTTGATATTTATACTGTCTGTTCCTGATGGTACCTTGTTGATATTTATATTGTGTCTGTTCCTGATGGTACCTTGTTGATATTTATACTGTCTGTTCCTGATGGTACCTTGTTGATATTTATACTGTGTCTGTTCCTGATGGTACCTTGTTGATATTTATACTGTCTGTTCCTGATGGTACCTTGTTGATATTTATACTGTCTGTTCCTGATGGTACCTTGTTGATATTTATACTGTGTCTGTTCCTGATGGTACCTTGTTGATATTTATACTGTCTGTTCCTGATGGTACCTTGTTGATATTTATACTGTGTCAGTTCCTGATGGTACCTTGTTGATATTTATACTGTGTCAGTTCCTGATGGTACCTTGTTGATATTTATACTGTCTGTTCCTGATGGTACCTTGTTGATATTTATACTGTGTCTGTTCCTGATGGTACCTTGTTGATATTTATACTGTCTGTTCCTGATGGTACCTTGTTGATATTTATACTGTGTCTGTTCCTGATGGTACCTTGTTGATATTTATACTGTCTGTTCCTGATGGTACCTTGTTGATATCTATACTGTCTGTTCCTGATGGTACCTTGTTGATATTTATACTGTGTCTGTTCCTGATGGTACCTTGTTGATATTTATACTGTCTGTTCCTGATGGTACCTTGTTGATATTTATACTGTGTCAGTTCCTGATGGTACCTTGTTGATATTTATACTGTGTCAGTTCCTGATGGTACCTTGTTGATATTTATACTGTCTGTTCCTGATGGTACCTTGTTGATATTTATACTGTGTCTGTTCCTGATGGTACCTTGTTGATATTTATACTGTGTCTGTTCCTGATGGTACCTTGTTGATATTTATACTGTGTCAGTTCCTGATGGTACCTTGTTGATATTTATACTGGCTGTTCCTGATGGTACATTGTTGATATTTATATTGTGTCTGTTCCTGATGGTACCTTGTTGATATTTATACTGTGTCTGTTCCTGATGGTACCTTGTTGATATTTATACTGTGTCTGTTCCTGATGGTACCTTGTTGATATTTATACTGTGTCTGTTCCTGATGGTACCTTGTTGATATTTATACTGTGTCTGTTCCTGATGGTACCTTGTTGATATTTATACTGTCTGTACCTGATGGTACCTTGTTGATATTTATACTGTCTGTTCCTGATGGTACATTGTTGATATTTATACTGTGTCTGTTCCTGATGGTGCCTTGTTGATATTTATACTGTGTCTGTTCCTGATGGTACCTTGTTGATATTATACTGTCTGTTCCTGATGGTACCTTGTTGATATTTATACTGTCTGTTCCTGATGGTACATTGTTGATATTTATACTGTGTCTGTTCCTGATGGTAACTTGTTGATATTTATACTGTCTGTTCCTGATGGTACCTTCTTGATATTTATACTGTCTGTTCCTGATGGTACATTGTTGATATTTATATTGTGTCTGTTTCTGATGGTACCTTGTTGATATTTATACTGTGTCTGTTCCTGATGGTACCTTGTTGATATTTATACTGTGTCTGTTCCTGATGGTACCTTGTTGATATTTATACTGTGTCTGTTCCTGATGGTACCTTGTTGATATTTATACTGTGTCTGTTCCTGATGGTACCTTGTTGATATTTATACTGTCTGTACCTGATGGTACCTTGTTGATATTTATACTGTGTCTGTTCCTGATGGTACCTTGTTGATATTTATACTGTGTCTGTTCCTGATGGTACCTTGTTGATATTTATACTGTGTCTGTTCCTGATGGTACCTTGTTGATATTTATACTGTGTCTGTTCCTGATGGTACCTTGTTGATATTTATACTGTCTGTACCTGATGGTACCTTGTTGATATTTATACTGTGTCTGTTCCTGATGGTACCTTGTTGATATTTATACTGTCTGTTCCTGATGGTACCTTGTTGATATTTATACTGTGTCTGTTCCTGATGGTACCTTGTTGATATTTATACTGTCTGTTCCTGATGGTACCTTGTTGATATTTATACTGTGTCTGTTCCTGATGGTACCTTGTTGATATTTATACTGTGTCTGTTCCTGATGGTACCTTGTTGATATTTATACTGTGTCTGTTCCTGATGGTACCTTGTTGATATTTATACTGTCTGTTCCTGATGGTACCTTGTTGATATTTATACTGTCTGTTCCTGATGGTACCTTGTTGATATTTATACTGTGTCTGTTCCTGATGGTACCTTGTTGATATTTATACTGTGTCTGTTCCTGATGGTACCTTGTTGATATTTATACTGTCTGTTCCTGATGGTACCTTGTTGATATTTATACTGTGTCTGTTCCTGATGGTACCTTGTTGATATTTATACTGTGTCTGTTCCTGATGGTACCTTGTTGATATTTATACTGTCTGTTCCTGATGGTACCTTGTTGATATTTATACTGTGTCTGTTCCTGATGGTACCTTGTTGATATTTATACTGTGTCTGTTCCTGATGGTACCTTGTTGATATTTATACTGTCTGTTCCTGATGGTACCTTGTTGATATTTATACTGTGTCTGTTCCTGATGGTACCTTGTTGATATTTATACTGTGTCTGTTCCTGATGGTACCTTGTTGATATTTATACTGTCTGTTCCTGATGGTACCTTGTTGATATTTATACTGTGTCTGTTCCTGATGGTACCTTGTTGATATTTATACTGTCTGTTCCTGATGGTACCTTGTTGATATTTATACTGTGTCTGTTCCTGATGGTACCTTGTTGATATTTATACTGTGTCTGTTCCTGATGGTACCTTGTTGATATTTATACTGTGTCTGTTCCTGATGGTACCTTGTTGATATTTATACTGTGTCTGTTCCTTGTTGTACCTTGTTGATATTTATACTGTGTCTGGTCCTGATGGTACCTTGTTGATATTTATACTGTGTCTGTTCCTGATGGAACCTTGTTGATATTTATACTGTGTCTGTTCCTGATGGTAACTTGTTGATATTTATACTGTCTGTTCCTGATGGTACCTTGTTGATATTTATACTGTGTCTGTTCCTGATGGTACCTTGTTGATATTTATACTGTCTGTTCCTGATGGTACCTTGTTGATATTTATACTGTGTCTGTTCCTGATGGTACCTTGTTGATATTTATACTGTGTCTGTTCCTGATGGTACCTTGTTGTTATTTATACTGTGTCTGTTCCTGATGGTACCTTGTTGATATTTATACTGTCTGTTCCTGATGGTACCTTGTTGATATTTATACTGTCTGTTCCTGATGGTACCTTGTTGATATTTATACTGTCTGTTCCTGATGGTACCTTGTTGATATTTATACTGTCTGTTCCTGATGGTACCTTGTTGATATTTATACTGTGTCTGTACCTGATGGTACCTTGTTGATATTTATACTGTCTGTTCCTGATGGTACCTTATTGATATTTATACTGTCTGTTCCTGATGGTACCTTGTTGATATTTATACTGTGTCAGTTCCAGATGGTACCTTGTTGATATTTATACTGTCTGTTCCTGATGGTACCTTGTTGATATTTATACTGTGTCTGTACCTGATGGTACCTTGTTGATATTTATACTGTCTGTTCCTGATGGTACCTTATTGATATTTATACTGTCTGTTCCTGATGGTACCTTGTTGATATTTATACTGTGTCTGTACCTGATGGTACCTTGTTGATATTTATACTGTCTGTTCCTGATGGTACCTTGTTGATATTTATACTGTGTCAGTTCCTGATGGTACCTTGTTGATATTTATACTGTGTCTGTTCCTGATGGTACCTTGTTGATATTTATACTGTCTGTTCCTGATGGTACCTTGTTGATATTTATACTGTCTGTTCCTGATGGTACCTTGTTGATATTTATAATGTGTCTGTTCCTGATGGTACCTTGTTGATATTTATACTGTCTGTTCCTGATGGTACCTTGTTGATATTTATACTGTCTGTTCCTGATGGTACCTTGTTGATATTTATACTGTGTCTGTTCCTGATGGTACCTTGTTGATATTTATACTGTGTCTGTTCCTGATGGTGCCTTGTTGATATTTATACTGTCTGTTCCTGATGGTACCTTGTTGATATTTATACTGTGTCTGTTCCTGATGGTGCCTTGTTGATATTTATACTGTGTCTGTTCCTGATGGTACCTTGTTGATATTTATACTGTGTCTGTTCCTGATGGTACCTTGTTGATATTTATACTGTCTGTTCCTGATGTCACCTTGTTGATATTTATACTGTCTGTTCCTGATGGTACCTTGTTGATATTTATACTGTGTCTGTTCCTGATGGTACCTTGTTGATATTTATACTGTGTCTGTTCCTGATGGTACCTTGTTGATATTTATACTGTGTCTGTTCCTGATGGTACCTTGTTGATATTTTACTGTGTCTGTTCCTGATGGTACCTTGTTGATATTTATACTGTCTGTTCCTGATGGTACCTTGTTGATATTTATACTGTGTCAGTTCCTGATGGTACCTTGTTGATATTTATACTGTGTCTGTTCCTGATGGTGCCTTGTTGATATTTATACTGTCTGTTCCTGATGGTACCTTGTTGATATTTATACTGTGTCAGTTCCTGATGGTACCTTGTTGATATTTATACTGTGTCTGTTCCTGATGGTGCCTTGTTGATATTTATACTGTCTGTTCCTGATGGTGCCTTTTTTATATTTATACTGTCTGTTCCTGATGGTACCTTGTTGATATTTATACTGTGTCTGTTCCTGATGGTACCTTGTTGATATTTATACTGTCTGTACCTGATGGTGCCTTGTTTATATTTATACTGTCTGTTCCTGATGGTACCTTGTTGATATTTACACTGTGTCTGTTCCTGATGGTACCTTGTTGATATTTATACTGTCTGTTCCTGATGGCACCTTGTTGATATTTATACTGTCTGTTCCTGATGGTACCTTGTTGATATTTATACTGTGTCAGTTCCTGATGGTACCTTGTTGATATTTATACTGTGTCTGTTCCTGATGGTGCCTTGTTGATATTTATACTCTCTGTACCTGATGGTACCTTGTTGATATTTATACTGTCTGTTCCTGATGGTACCTTATTGATATTTATACTATCTCTGTTCCTGATGGTACCTTGTTGATATTTATACTGTGTCTGTTCCTGATGGTACCTTGTTGTTATTTATACTGTGTCTGTTCCTGATGGTACCTTGTTGATATTTATACTGTGTCTGTTCCTGATGGTACCTTGTTGTTATTTATACTGTGTCTGTTTCTGATGGTACCTTGTTGATATTTATACTGTGTCTGTTCCTGATGGTACCTTGTTGATATTTATACTGTGTCTGTTCCTGATGGTACCTTGTTGATATTTATACTGTGTCTGTTCCTGATGGTACCTTGTTGATATTTATACTGTGTCTGTTCCTGATGGTACCTTGTTGATATTTATACTGTGTCGGTTCCTGGTGGTACCTTGTTGATATTTATACTGTGTCTGTTCCTGATGGTACCTTGTTGATATTTATACTGTTTCTGTTCCTGGTGGTACCTTGTTGATATTTATACTGTGTCTGTTCCTGATGGTACCTTGTTGATATTTATACTGTTTCTGTTCCTGATGGTACCTTGTTGATATTTATACTGTGTCTGTTCCTGATGGTACCTTGTTGATATTTATACTGTGTCTGTTCCTGATGGTACCTTGTTGATATTTATACTGTCTGTTCCTGATGGTACCTTGTTGATATTTATACTGTCTGTTCCTGATGGTACCTTGTTGATATTTATACTGTCTGTTCCTGATGGTACCTTGTTGATATTTATACTGTGTCTGTTCCTGATGGTACCTTGTTGATATTTATATTGTGTCTGTTCCTGATGGTACCTTGTTGATATTTATACTGTCTGTTCCTGATGGTACCTTGTTGATATTTATACTGTGTCTGTTCCTGATGGTACCTTGTTGATATTTATACTGTGTCTGTTCCTGATGGTACCTTGTTGATATTTATACTGTCTGTTCCTGATGGTACCTTGTTGATATTTATACTGTGTCTGTTCCTGATGGTACCTTGTTGATATTTATACTGAGTCTGTTCCTGATGGTACCTTGTTGATATTTATACTGTCTGTTCCTGATGGTACCTTGTTGATATTTAAATTGTGTCTGTTCCTGATGGTACCTTGTTGATATTTATACTGTCTGTTCCTGATGGTACCTTGTTGATATTTATACTGTGTCTGTTCCTGATGGTACCTTGTTGATATTTATACTGTGTCTGTTCCTGATGGTACCTTGTTGATATTTATACTGTCTGTTCCTGATGGTACCTTGTTGATATTTAAATTGTGTCTGTTCCTGATGGTACCTTGTTGATATTTATACTGTGTCTGTTCCTGATGGTACCTTGTTGATATTTATATTGTGTCTGTTCCTGATGGTACCTTGTTGATATTTATATTGTGTCTGTTCCTGATGGTACCTTGTTGATCTTTACGCAGTTTCTCTTCACCTTTCTTGTTAATACCATTCATCCTTTTCCTCAGGTACATTTGCCAACACTTTACCTGCTTACCAAAGGTCAGAGGTCATGTTGTTTATCATTGGAAAGGTTCCACTACCTGCAATTCATCAGGTTTTAGATGTTGGGAGACCGGGGTGAGTAATTATAATAGTTTGCTGCATGTTATGACTTTCCTCTGCTAATAATGCTTTGTTCTCCAGAATGAGTGACAGCTCTCCATCAACTCACATATTCGCTAAACTACACCAGCCATTCAGAAGCATTTGGTTTAGTTCTCTATCTGAGAGTTTGGAAAAATATTTAGATGTTAGATCAGCTAGTGGCACATGATCAGTGAGAGAGACTGATGGTGACCGAGTGGGTCCAGTTGTAATTTGCTGCAGCAGGGAAGCAGATGCTCTCTTGTTTTGTATTTTTAATCTTTCAGAAAGTGGTCTCCCTCATGCTTCAGGTGAGGAGCAGACTAAGACAGTGAGTGTTTCAGCTGCTGTGAGTCAGCAGAGGGCGAACACACGCCCATGGCATCACGGGAAATTAGTCAAATGATTCGCCGTAATTGCTGTTTGTAAGGAGCACTGTGTTTAATGCAAAGGTATTCTGAAATAGCCTATTTTTAAATCCTAAACATGCTCATTTAATGTGTCATGTGGGGACAGAATGATGCACCAAGGATGATCAATGGGCTCATGGAGAATACAGACCAGACACCCATTTTTAATCACATCCAAAATGCCCTTAACATACCACCAGCTGCAATGGATTAACATTGAGGTTTCATCAAAATGCTTGGAGTCCATTCAGCGTTTCATTTGAATCATAAGGTTGTAGCTGTAATACCCACTCCACACATGTGACACAAAATGACAGATGGACATTCCAGCGGGTCAGTACTGAGGGAGTGCTGCACTGTCGGAGGGTCAGTGCTCTGGGAGTGCTGCACTGTCAGAGGGTCAGTACTGAGGGAGCTCCGCACTGTCAGAGGGTCAGTACTGAGGGAGTGCCGCACTGTCAGAGGGTCAGTACTGAGGGAGTGCTGCACTGTCGGAGGGTCAGTGCTGAGGGAGTTCGCACTGTCAGAGGGTCAGTACTGAGGGAGTCTGCACTGTCAGAGGGTCAGTACTGAGGGAGTGCTGCACTGTCAGAGGGTCAGTACTGAGGGAGTTCTGCACTGTCAGAGGGTCAGTACTGAGGAAGTGCTGCACTGTCAGAGGGTCACTACTGAGGGAGTGCCCCACTGTCAGAGGGTCAGTACTGAGGGAGTGATGCACTGTCAGAGGGTCAGTACTGAGGGAGTGCTGCACTGTCAGATGGTCAGTACTGAGGGAACGCCGCACTGTCAGTGGGTCAGTTCTGAGGGAGTGCTACACTGTCAGAGGGTCAGTACTGAGGGAACGCCGCACAGTCAGAGGGTCAGTGCTGAGGGAGTGCTCCACTGTCAGAGGGTCAGTACTGAGGGAGTGCTGCACTGCCAGAGGGTCAGTACTGAGGGAACGCCGCACTGTCAGAGGGTCAGTACTGAGGGAGTGCTGCACTGTCAGAGGGTCAGTACTGAGGGAGCGCCGCACTGTCAGAGGGTCAGTACTGAGGGAGTGCCGCACTGTCAGAGGGTCAGTACTGGGGAACGCCGCACTGTGAGAGGGTCAGTACTGAGGGAGTGCCGCACTGTCAGAGGGTCAGTCCTGAGGGAGTGCTGCACTGTCAGAAGGTCAGTACTGAGGGAGTGCCGCACTGTCAGAGGGTCAGTACTGAGGAAGTGCCGCACTGTCAGAGGGTCAGTAATGAGGGAGTGCTGCACTGTCAGAGGGTCAGTACTGAGGGAGTGCCGAACTGTCAGAGGGTCAGTACTGAGGGAGTGCCGCACTGTAAGAAGGTCAGTACGGAGGGAATGCTGCACTGTCAGAAAGGTCAGTACTGAGGGAGTGCCCCACTGTCAGAGGGTCAGTACTGAGGGAGTGATGCACTGTCAGAGGGTCAGTACTGAGGGAGTGCTGCACTGTCAGAGGGTCAGTACTGAGGGAACGCCGCACTGTCAGTGGGTCAGTTCTGAGGGAGTGCTACACTGTCAGAGGGTCAGTACTGAGGGAACGCCGCACAGTCAGAGGGTCAGTACTGAGGGAGTGCTCCACTGTCAGAGGGTCAGTACTGAGGGAGTGCGGCACTGTCAGAGGGTCAGTACTGAGGGAACGCCGCACTGTCAGAGGGTCAGTACTGAGAGAGTGCTGCACTGTCAGAGCTTCAGTACTGAGGGAGTGCCGCACTGTGAAAGGGTCAGTACTGAGGGAGTGCCGCACTGTCAGAGGGTCAGTCCTGAGGGAGTGCTGCACTGTCAGAAGGTCAGTACTGAGGGAGTGCCGCACTGTCAGAGGGTCAGTACTGAGGAGTGCCGCACTGTCAGAGGGTCAGTAATGAGGGAGTGCCGAACTGTCAGAGGGTCAGTACTGAGGGAGTGCCGCACTGTAAGAAGGTCAGTACAGAGGGAATGCTGCACTGTCAGAAGGACAGTACTGAGGGAGTGTTGGACTGTCAGAAGGTCAGTACTGAGGGTGTGCTGCACTGTCAGAGGGTCAGTTATGAGGGAGTGCCGCACTGTAAGAAGGTCAGTATGGAGGGAATGCCGCACTGTCAGAGGGTCAGTACTGAGGGAGTGTTGGACTGTCAGAGGGTCAGTACTGAGGGTGTGCTGCAATGTCAGAGGACCAGTACTGAGGGAGTGCTGCACTGTCAGAGGGTCAGTACTGAGGGAGTGCTGCACTGTCAGAGGGTCAGTTATGAGGGAGTGCCGCACTGTAAGAAGGTCAGTATGGAGGGAATACCGCACTGTCAGAGGGTCAGTACTGAGGGAGTGCTGCACTGTCAGAGGGTCAGTACTGAGGGAGTGCTACACTGTCAGAGGGTCAGTACTGAGGGAGTGCCGCACTGTCAGAGGGTCAGTACTGAGAGAGTGCCGCACTGTAAGAAGGTCAGTACTGAGGGAGTGCGGCACTATCAGAGGGTCAGTACTGAGCGAGTGCTGCTCTGTCAGAGGGTCAGTAATGAGGGAGTGCTGCACTGTCAGAGAGTCAGTACTGAGTGAATGCCGCACAGTCAGAGGGTCAGTACCTCGGGAGTGCTGCACTGTCAGAGGGTCAGTACTGAGGCAGTACTGCACGGTCAAATGATCAGTACTGAAGGAGTTCCGCTCTGTCAGAGTGTCAGTACTGAGGGAGTGCCGCACTGTCAGAGGGTCAGTACTGAGGGAGTGCTGCGCTGTCAGAGGGTCAGTACTGAGGGAGTGCTGCACTGTCAGAGGGTCAGTACTGAGGGAGCACCGCACTGTCAGAGGGTCAGTACTGAGGGAATGCTGCACTGTGAGAGGGTCAGTACTGAGGGAGTGCTGCGCTGTCAGAGGGTCAGTACTGAGGGAGTGCTGCACTGTCAGAGGGTCAGTACTGAGGGAGCACCGCACTGTCAGAGGGTCAGTACTGAGGGAATGCTGCACTGTCAGAGGGTCAGTACTGAGGGAGTGCCGCCCTGTCAGAGGGTCAGTCATGAGGGAGTGCCGCACTGTCAGAGGGTCAGTACTGAGGGAGTGCCGTACTGTCAGAGGGTCAGTACTGAGGGAGTGCCGTACTGTCAGAGGGTCAGTACTGAGGGAGTGCTGCACTGTCAGAGGGTCAGTACTGAGGGAATGCTGCACTGTCAGAGGGTCAGTACTGAGGGAGTGCCGCACTGTCACAGGATCAGTACTGAGGGAGTGCCGCTCTGTCAGAGGGTCAGTACTGAGGCAGTGCTGCACGGTCAGAGGATCAGTACTGAGGGAGTGCCGCACTGTCACAGCGTGTGTACTGAGGGAATGCAGCACTGTCAGAGGGTCAGTACTGAGGGAGTGCCGCACTGTCAGAGGGTCAGTACTGGGGGAGTTCTGCACTGTCAGAGGGTCATTACTGAGGGAGTGCCGCGCTTTCAGAGGGTCAGTACTGAGGGCGTGCCGCACTGTCAGAGGGTCAGTACTGAGGGAGTGCAGCACTGTCAGAGGGTCAGTACTGAGGGAGTGCCGCACTGTCAGTGGGTCAGTACTGAGGGAGTGCTGCACTGTCAGAGGGTCAGTACTGAGGGAGCGCCGCACTGTCAGAGGGTCAGTACTGAGGAAGTGCTGCACTGTCAGAGGGTCAGTACTGAGGAAGTGCTGCACTGTCAGAGGATCAGTACTGAGGGAGCACTGCACGGTCAGAGGGTCAGTACTGAGGGAGTGCCGCACTGTCAAAGGGTCAGTCCTGAGGGAGTGCTGCACTGTCAGAAGGTCAGTACTGAGGGAGTGCCGCACTGTCAGAGGGTCAGTACTGAGGAAGTGCCGCACTGTCAGAGGGTCAGTACTGAGGGAGTGCCGCACTGTAAGAAGGTCAGTACGGAGGGAATGCTGCACTGTCAGAAGGACAGTACTGAGGGAGTGTTGCACTGTCAGAGGGTCAGTACTGAGGGTGTGCTGCAATGTCAGTGGACCAGTACTGAGGGAGTGCCGCACTGTCAGAGGGTCAGTACTGAGGGAGTTCTGCACTGTCAGAGGGTCAGTACTGAGGAAGTGCTGCACTGTCAGAGGGTCACTACTGAGGGAGTGATGCACTGTCAGAGGGTCAGTACTGAGGGAGTGCTGCACTGTCAGAGGGTCAGTACTGAGGGAACGCCGCACTGTCAGTGGGTCAGTTCTGAGGGAGTGCTACACTGTCAGAGGGTCAGTACTGAGGGAACGCCGCACAGTCAGAGGGTCAGTACTGAGGGAGTGCTCCACTGTCAGAGGGTCAGTACTGAGGGAGTGCTGCACTGTCAGAGGGTCAGTACTGAGGGAGTGCTGCACTGTCAGAGGGTCAGTACTGAGGGAGCGCCGCACTGTCAGAGGGTCAGTACTGAGGGAGTGCCGCACTGTCAGAGGGTCAGTACTGGGGAACGCCGCACTGTGAGAGGGTCAGTACTGAGGGAGTGCCGCACTGTCAGAGGGTCAGTCCTGAGGGAGTGCTGCACTGTCAGAGGGTCAGTGCTGAGGGAGTGCTGCACTGTCAGAGGGTCAGTACTGAGGGAGTGCTGCACTGTCAGAAGGTCAGTACTGAGGGAGTGCCGCACTGTCAGAGGGTCAGTACTGAGGAAGTGCCGCACTGTCAGAGGGTCGGTACTGAGGGAGTGCCGCACTGTCAGAGGGTCAGTACTGAGGGAGTGCCGCACTGTCAGAGGGTCAGTACTGAGGGAGTGCCGCACTGTCAGAGGGTCAGTTCTGAGGGAGCGCTGCACTGTCAGAGGGTCAGTACTGAGGGAGTGCTGCACTGTCAGAGGGTCAGTACTGACGGAGTGCCGCACTGTCAGAGGGTCAGTACTGAGGGAGTGCCGCACTGTCAGAGGGTCAGTACTGAGGGAGTGCTGCACTGTCAGAGGGTCAGTACTGAGGGAGTGCCGCACTGTCAGAGGGTCAGTGCTGAGGGAGTGCCGCACTGTCAGAGGGTCAGTACTGAGGGAGTGCCGCACTGTCAGAGGGTCAGTACTGAGGGAGTGCCGCACTGTCAGAGGGTCAGTACTGAGGGAGTGCCGCACTGTCAGAGTGTCAGTACTGAGGGAGTGCCACACTGTCAGAGGGTCAGTACTGAGGGAGTGCCGCACTGTCAGAGGGTCAGTACTGAGGGAGTGCCGCACTGTCAGGGGGTCAGTACTGAGGGAGCGCCGCACTGTCAGAGGGTCAGTACTGAGGGAGTGCTGCACTGTCAGAGAGTCAGTACTGAGTGAATGCCGCACAGTCAGAGGGTCAGTACCTAGGGAGTGCTGCACTGTCAGAGGGTCAGTACTGAGGCAGTACTGCACGGTCAAAGGATCAGTACTGAAGGAGTGCCGCTCTGTCAGAGTGTCAGTACTGAGGGAGTGCTGCGCTGTCAGAGGGTCAGTACTGAGGGAGTGCTGCACTGTCAGAGGGTCAGTACTGAGGGAGCACCGCACTGTCAGAGGGTCAGTACTGAGGGAATGCTGCACTGTCAGAGGGTCAGTACTGAGGGAGTGCCGCCCTGTCAGAGGGTCAGTCATGAGGGAGTGCCGCACTGTCAGAGGGTCAGTCATGAGGGAGTGCCGCACTGTCAGAGGGTCAGTACTGAGGGAGTGCCGTACTGTCAGAGGGTCAGTACTGAGGGAGTGCTGCACTGTCAGAGGGTCAGTACTGAGGGAATGCTGCACTGTCAGAGGGTCAGTACTGAGGGAGTGCCGCACTGTCACAGGATCAGTACTGAGGGAGTGCCGCTCTGTCAGAGGGTCAGTACTGAGGCAGTGCTGCACGGTCAGAGGGTCAGTACTGAGGGAGTGCCGCACTGTCAGAGGGTCAGTACTGAGGGACTGCCGCACTGTCAGAGGGCCAGTACTGAGGGAGTGCCGCACTGTCAGAGGGTCAGTACTGGGGGAGTTCTGCACTGTCAGAGGGTCATTACTGAGGGAGTGCCGCGCTTTCAGAGGGTCAGTACTGAGGGCGTGCCGCACTGTCAGAGGGTCAGTACTGAGGGAGTGCAGCACTGTCAGAGGGTCAGTACTGAAGGAGTGCCGCACTGTCAGAAGGACAGTACTGAGGGAGTGCCGCACTGTCAGAGGGTCAGTACTGAGGGTGTGCTGCAATGTCAGAGGACCAGTACTGAGGGAGTGCTGCACTGTCAGAGGCTCAGTACTGAGGGAGTGCCGCACTGTCAGAGGGTCAGTACTGAGGGAGTGCCGCACTGTCAGAGGGTCAGTACTGAGGGAGTGCCCCACTGTCAGAGGGTCAGTACTGAGGGAGTGATGCACTGTCAGAGGGTCAGTACTGAGGGAGTGCTGCACTGTCAGAGGGTCAGTACTGAGGGAACGCCGCACTGTCAGTGGGTCAGTTCTGAGGGAGTGCTACACTGTCAGAGGGTCAGTACTGAGGGAACGCCGCACAGTCAGAGGGTCAGTACTGAGGGAGTGCTCCACTGTCAGAGGGTCAGTACTGAGGGAGTGCGGCACTGTCAGAGGGTCAGTACTGAGGGAACGCCGCACTGTCAGAGGGTCAGTACTGAGGGAGTGCTGCACTGTCAGAGCGTCAGTACTGAGGGAGTGCCGCACTGTGAAAGGGTCAGTACTGAGGGAGTGCCGCACTGTCAGAGGGTCAGTCCTGAGGGAGTGCTGCACTGTCAGAAGGTCAGTACTGAGGGAGTGCCGCACTGTCAGAGGGTCAGTACTGAGGAAGTGCCGCACTGTCAGAGGGTCAGTAATGAGGGAGTGCCGAACTGTCAGAGGGTCAGTACTGAGGGAGTGCCGCACTGTAAGAAGGTCAGTACAGAGGGAATGCTGCACTGTCAGAAGGACAGTACTGAGGGAGTGTTGGACTGTCAGAGGGTCAGTACTGAGGGTGTGCTGCACTGTCAGAGGACCAGTACTGAGGGAGTGCTGCACTGTCAGAGGGTCAGTACTGAGGGAGTGCTGCACTGTCAGAGGGTCAGTTATGAGGGAGTGCCGCACTGTAAGAAGGTCAGTATGGAGGGAATGCCGCACTGTCAGAGTGTCAGTACTGAGGGAGTGCCGCGCTATCAGAGAGTCCGTACTGAGGGAGTGCTGCACTTTCAGAGGGTCGGTACTGAGGGTGTGCTGCACTGTCAGAGGGTCAGTACTGAGGGAACGCCGCACTGTCAGTGGGTCAGTTCTGAGGGAGTGCTACACTGTCAGAGGGTCAGTACTGAGGGAACGCCGCACAGTCAGAGGGTCAGTACTGAGGGAGTGCTCCACTGTCAGAGGGTCAGTACTGAGGGAGTGCTGCACTGTCAGAGGGTCAGTACTGAGGGAGTGCTGCACTGTCAGAGGGTCAGTACTGAGGGAGCGCCGCACTGTCAGAGGGTCAGTACTGAGGGAGTGCCGCACTGTCAGAGGGTCAGTACTGGGGAACGCCGCACTGTGAGAGGGTCAGTACTGAGGGAGTGCCGCACTGTCAGAAGGTCAGTACTGAGGGAGTGCCGCACTGTCAGAGGGTCAGTACTGAGGAAGTGCCGCACTGTCAGAGGGTCGGTACTGAGGGAGTGCCGCACTGTCAGAGGGTCAGTACTGAGGGAGTGCTGCACTGTCAGAGGGTCAGTGCTGAGGGAGTGCTGCACTGTCAGAGGGTCAGTACTGAGGGAGTGCTGCACTGTCAGAAGGTCAGTACTGAGGGAGTGCCGCACTGTCAGAGGGTCAGTACTGAGGAAGTGCCGCACTGTCAGAGGGTCGGTACTGAGGGAGTGCCGCACTGTCAGAGGGTCAGTACTGAGGGAGTGCCGCACTGTCAGAGGGTCAGTACTGAGGGAGTGCCGCACTGTCAGAGGGTCAGTTCTGAGGGAGCGCTGCACTGTCAGAGGGTCAGTACTGAGGGAGTGCTGCACTGTCAGAGGGTCAGTACTGAGGGAGTGCCGCACTGTCAGAGGGTCAGTACTGAGGGAGTGCCGCACTGTCAGAGGGTCAGTACTGAGGGAGTGCTGCACTGTCAGAGGGTCAGTACTGAGGGAGTGCCGCACTGTCAGAGGGTCAGTGCTGAGGGAGTGCCGCACTGTCAGAGGGTCAGTACTGAGGGAGTGCCGCACTGTCAGAGGGTCAGTACTGAGGGAGTGCCGCACTGTCAGAGGGTCAGTACTGAGGGAGTGCCGCACTGTCAGAGTGTCAGTACTGAGGGAGTGCCACACTGTCAGAGGGTCAGTACTGAGGGAGTGCCGCACTGTCAGAGGGTCAGTACTGAGGGAGTGCTGCTCTGTCAGAGGGTCAGTACTGAGGGAGTGCCGCACTGTCAGAGGGTCAGTACTGAGGGAGTGCTGCTCTGTCAGAGGGTCAGTACTGAGGGAGTGCCGCACTGTCAGGGGGTCAGTACTGAGGGAGCGCCGCACTGTCAGAGGGTCAGTACTGAGGGAGTGCTGCACTGTCAGAGAGTCAGTACTGAGTGAATGTCGCACAGTCAGAGGGTCAGTACCTAGGGAGTGCTGCACTGTCAGAGGGTCAGTACTGAGGCAGTACTGCACGGTCAAAGGATCAGTACTGAGGGAATGCTGCACTGTCAGAGGGTCAGTACTGAGGGAGTGCCGTACTGTCAGAGGGTCAGTACTGAGGGAGTGCTGCACTGTCAGAGGGTCAGTACTGAGGGAGTGCCGCACTGTCAGAGGGTCAGTTCTGAGGGAGCGCTGCACTGTCAGAGGGTCAGTACTGAGGGAGTGCTGCACTGTCAGAGGGTCAGTACTGAGGGAATGCTGCACTGTCAGAGGGTCAGTACTGAGGGAGTGCCGTACTGTCAGAGGGTCAGTACTGAGGGAGTGCTGCACTGTCAGAGGGTCAGTACTGAGGGAATGCTGCACTGTCAGAGGGCCAGTACTGAGGGAGTGCCGCACTGTCAGAGGGTCAGTACTGGGGGAGTTCTGCACTGTCAGAGGGTCATTACTGAGGGAGTGCCGCGCTTTCAGAGGGTCAGTACTGAGGGCGTGCCGCACTGTCAGAGGGTCAGTACTGAGGGAGTGCAGCACTGTCAGGAGGTCAGTACTGAGGGAGTGCCGCACTGTCAGTGGGTCAGTACTGAGGGAGTGCTGCACTGTCAGAGGGTCAGTACTGAGGGAGCGCCGCACTGTCAGAGGGTCAGTACTGAGGAAGTGCTGCACTGTCAGAGGGTCAGTACTGAGGAAGTGCTGCACTGTCAGAGGATCAGTACTGAGGGAGCACTGCACGGTCAGAGGGTCAGTACTGAGGGAATGCTGCACTGTCAGAGGATCAGTACTGAGGGAGTGCCGCACTGTCAGAGGGTCAGTACTGAGGGAGTGCCGCACTGTCAGAGGATCAGTACTGAGGGAGTGCCGCACTGTCAGAGGGTCAGTACTGAGGGAGTGCTGCACTGTCAGAGGATCAGTACTGAGGGAGTGCCGCACTGTCAGAGGGTCAGTACTGAGGGAGTGCCGCACTGTCAGAGGGTCAGTCCTGAGGGAGTGCTGCACTGTCAGAAGGTCAGTACTGATTGAGTGCCGCACTGTCAGAGGGTCAGTACTGAGGGAGTGATGCACTGTCAGAGGGTCAGTACTGAGGGAGTGCTGCACTGTCAGAGGGTCAGTACTGAGGGTGTGCTGCAATGTCAGAGGACCAGTACTGAGGGAGTGCTGCACTTTCAGAGGCTCAGTACTGAGGGAGTGCCGCACTGTCAGATGGTCAGTACTGAGGGAGTGCCGCACTGTCAGAGGGTCAGTACTGAGGGAGTGCCCCACTGTCAGAGGGTCAGTACTGAGGGAGTGATGCACTGTCAGAGGGTCAGTACTGAGGGAGTGCTGCACTGTCAGAGGGTCAGTACTGAGGGAACGCCGCACTGTCAGTGGGTCAGTTCTGAGGGAGTGCTACACTGTCAGAGGGTCAGTACTGAGGGAACGCCGCACAGTCAGAGGGTCAGTACTGAGGGAGTGCCGCACTGTCAGGGGGTCAGTACTGAGGGAGCGCCGCACTGTCAGAGGGTCAGTACTGAGGGTGTGCTGCACTGTCAGAGAGTCAGTACTGAGTGAATGTCGCACAGTCAGAGGGTCAGTACCTAGGGAGTGCTGCACTGTCAGAGGGTCAGTACTGAGGCAGTACTGCACGGTCAAAGGATCAGTACTGAAGGAGTGCCGCTCTGTCAGAGTGTCAGTACTGAGGGAGTGCTGCGCTGTCAGAGGGTCAGTACTGAGGGAGTGCTGCACTGTCAGAGGGTCAGTACTGAGGGAGCACCGCACTGTCAGAGGGTCAGTACTGAGGGAATGCTGCACTGTCAGAGGGTCAGTACTGAGGGAGCACCGCACTGTCAGAGGGTCAGTACTGAGGGAATGCTGCACTGTCAGAGGGTCAGTACTGAGGGAGTGCCGTACTGTCAGAGGGTCAGTACTGAGGGAGTGCTGCACTGTCAGAGGGTCAGTACTGAGGGAATGCTGCACTGTCAGAGGGCCAGTACTGAGGGAGTGCCGCACTGTCAGAGGGTCAGTACTGGGGGAGTTCTGCACTGTCAGAGGGTCATTACTGAGGGAGTGCCGCGCTTTCAGAGGGTCAGTACTGAGGGAGTGCTGCACTGTCAGAGGGTTAGTACTGAGGGAGTGCTGCACTGTCAGAGGGTCAGTACTGAGGGAGTGCTGCACTGTGAGAGGGTCAGTACTGAGGGAGTGCTGCATTGTCAGAGGGTCAGTACTGAGGGAGCGCTGCACTGTGAGAGGGTCAGTACTGAGGGAGTGCCGCACTGTCAGAGGGTCAGTACTGAGGGAGCGCTGCACTGTGAGAGGGTCAGTACTGAGGGAGTGCTGCACTGGCCTCCAGCACTATTTGAAACAAGAGCAGGCTCGTTATCCCAGAGATCTGGCTAATAATGACGTATCGGCGAGCACCATTGAGACAATTTCAACTGTCTTTTACCACATTGCTGTTTGTGAACCTTGCAGTGTGTCAGTTAATTCCTGTATTTCATGCATTACAATTGTGATTACTAAAGGCATTTCTTTGCCAGTAAAATCCTTTGTCCAATTGGGATCCATTGGACAATATAAGGTGCAGGATTCTCCCCTACCCGGCGGGGCGGGCGGTACTGGCGTCGAGGAATGGCGTGAACCACTCCGGCCTCGGGCAGCCCGGAAGGTGCAGAATCCTCCGCACCATCAGGGGCTAGGGCGGTGGCGGCTGGGTTGGCAGCCGCCGGCTGGCGCGCGTTGGCGCATGCGTGAGAGTGGCAGTGTGTTCTGACGTCATTCCAGCGCATGCGCAGGAGGGTTATTCTACTCGCCGGCCATGGCGGAGATTGATAGCAGCTGGCGCGGAGGGAAAGAATGCCCCCATGGCACAGGCCCGCCCGCAGATTGGTTGGCCCCAATCGCGGCCCAGGCCATCTTGGCCCCCCGAGGTCAGGCGGGGGGGCAGGCTGCCTGCAGAGCCAGTCCCCGCCGGTACGGACCTGGTTTGATTTACGCTGGCGGGACCGGCTGAAAATGGGCGGCCGCTCGGCCCATCGCGGGGCAGAGAATCGTCAGGGGGGCCACTGCAAGCGGCTGCCGACCGAATCCCATCCCTGCAAAAATCCTGGCGCCGGAGAATTCGGCAGCCGGCGTCGGGGCAGCGGGGTGGGATTCACGCCGCTCCCCCAGTGATTATCCAACCTGACCCGACAGGTTTTTTATTGCAGCATTAGTAAAGCTGGCTTTGTCCAGCTGAGGGAGACAAAGACCTCGAACCTGAACACAGATTTCAGTTTTTCTAAACCTCCCACTGTGATGTGCTCACAAACCCGCTGATTAGAATTGTGCAGTCACTGGAAACAGTGCCCCCTGTGGAGCAATGCAGAATAACTGACAGCGACGTGTGCAGCGGAATTCTCCCTTCCTGAGACTATGGGCTGATTTCTCCGCCGGAGGGATGCTTCGGTTTGCCGGCAGATTCACCCCTACCCGGCGGGGCAGGCGGTACCGGTGCCGAGGAATGGCGTGAACCACTCCGGCCTCGGGCAGCCCGGAAGGTGCAGAATCCTCCGCACCATCAGGGGCTAGGGCGGTGGCGGCGGGGTTGGCACCGCGGTAGCTGGCGAGGTAGGGCTTGGCGGCCCGCCAACCGGCGGCAAAGGGCCTCTGCCGGCCGGCGCGAGTTGCCACATGCGTGGGAGCGCCAGCGTGTACTGGCATCATCCCAGCGCATGCGCAGGGGGGTTCTCCGCGCCGGCCATGGTGGAAGTTGACAGTAGCCGACGCGGAGGGAAAGAGTGCCCCCATGGCACAGGCCCACCCGCAGATCGGTGATCCCCCCTCGCCTCCCCCCTCCCCACGAGGACTCCGCAGGCCGCCCGCAGATCGGTGATCCCCCCTCGCCTCCCCCCTCCCCACGAGGACTCCGCAGGCCCACCCGCAGATCGGTGATCCCCCCGCGCCTCCCCCCTCCCCACGAGGACTCCGCAGGCCCACCCGCAGATCGGTGATCCCCCCTCGCCTCCCCCCTCCCCACGAGGACTCCGCAGGCCCACCCGCAGAGCCAGGTCCCGCCGGTACGGTCCTGGTTTGATTTACGCCGGTGGGACCGGCCAAAAACGGACACCCACTCAGCCCATCGCGGGCCGGAGAATCGCCATGGGGGGTCGCTGCCAACGGCCCTCGACTGGCGATTCCCGCCCCTGCCAAAACCCCGGAGAATTGGGCGGCAGGGCGGGAATCACCCCCCCCTCCCCCCCCCCCCCCCCCCCCCCCCCCCCGGTTATTATCCGATCCAGCAGATGGTCGGAGAATCCCGCCTCGAGTGTTTGCCAACGGCATGGGGCTGCCCCACAATGGGAAACCCCATTGACCAGCCGGCGGGGTGGAGAAACCAACCTCAGTGTTGTTACAGGATTCGTGGAGTTCCACAACAGCAAAACTGGAGCCGCACCTGGATCTGTAGTTGAGGGGCTAGAACTGGTGCCATGAGAAACACAATCGATTCCAATAGGAATGGGCACAGATTCTCCGGTTTACACAATTGCCAATCAGGAAGCTGACAAGCTGCAGATACACAATTCACTCCTCACACACATTGGCTGCCACTTTTCTCCCTGGGGCGTAAGAGGCTCAATGGGTAATCTTACAGAAGTCTATAAAATAATGAGGGGCATTGATAAGGTAGATAATCGACATCTTTTCCCAAAGGGAGGTATAATATTTTAACACCTGAATGGAGTTGACTGGCTCCTCCCACTGGTAAGTTTCAGGACAAAAGCACTTCATTGTTTACAGGGCCCCACAACGTTGAAGGAGACATCTGGGGCGGGATTCTCTGACCCTCCCGCCGGGCCGGAGAATCGCCGTGGGGGGGGGGGGGGGCATGAATCCCACCCCGTCACCCCATCCGGCTCCAGTTTTTGCGGCGGGGCGGGAATTGCACCGCGCCGGACGGGGGCCGTTGGCAGAAGCCCCCCCCCGGCGATCCTCTGCCCCGCGATGGGCCTAGCGGCCGCTCGTTTTCAGCCAGTCCCGCCGCCATAGATTACACCAGGTCCGTACCAGCAGGACCTGGCTCTGCGGGAGGCCTGTGGAGTACCCGGGGTGGCGCGGGGGCATCTGGCCCCAGGTGGGGCCCCCACGGTGGCCTGGCCTGGCTCCCGCACATGCGCCATCTCGCGCCAGCTTTCGGCGCCGGTTGGCACGATGCCAGAGTTGTTCATGCCATTCCTCAGCGCGGGTACCGCCCGCCCCGCCGGGTAGGAGATAATCCCACCCCTGATTTTCTGCAAACTGTTTTAAGGCTGTTGCTGGGAACTGTTAAGTTTAATCGTTCCCTAAAATTTGACACATAATCCAATAATGTAATTTCTGATTTCTCACTCAGCAATTTTTCCTTAATCAATTTAAGTGGTCCTCTTACCTCATGACCAAAAATTAGTTCAAAAGGACTGAATTTGGTTGACTCATTAGGTGCATCTCTAATTGCAAACAGTACGAATGAAATTCCTTTATCCCAATCCTCTGGATAATCGTGACAATAAGGCCTCAACATGGTCTTTGATGTCTGATGCCACCTTTCTAACACTCCCTGCGATTCTGGATGGTGCGCAGTTGATTTAAATTGTTTTATTCCTAAACTATCCATAACTTCTTTGAATAACCTTGAGGTAAAATTTGATCCTTGATCCAATTGTATTTCTGTGGGTAGTCCATATCTAGTAAAGAATTTAAGTAATTCCTCCACAATCTTTTTAGCTGTAATGTTACGTACTGGAATGGCCTCTGGAAACCTAGTAGACACATCCATTATAGTCAAAAGATATTGATTCCACTTTTCGTTTTAGGAAGCGGTCCTACGCAATCAATTAGGACCCTTGTAAAAGATTCCTCAAATGCTAGAATTGGTATTAAGGGCGCTAGTTTTATCACTGCTTGACGTTTCCCTACCATTTGACATGTGTGACATGATTGACAAAATTTAACTACATCTTTATGTCGTCCAGGCCAATAAAAATGTTTTTGTATTTTAGCTTGAGTTTTCCTTATTCCCAAATGACCTCCCACTGGTACCTCATGTGCAACTCGCAACACCTCCTTTCTATACCCTACCTGCAATACTATTTGATGAACTTCTGCCCACTTTTCATCCGCCTGCATATGTACAGCTCTCCATTTTCTCATCAAGACATCACTTTTAGGGCAATAACACTCTGGTATACTCAGATTCCTCTTCCGTATATGCTTTCTGATATATCCGTTTTATTTCTTCATCTTTCTGTTGTAACTCAGCCAATTTTCCTGAACTAAAAGTATCCGCCTCATCCTCCACCTGTTCTTGTTCTTTTTCAACCATCTGATCAAAAATAATTTCTGATAATTGCACTTCAACTTCATCTTCACTCTTTAATTTCTCCTCTTGTCTTAACCTGTAACTTTGTGACCTTGTTACTACACAATCTGGAAAAATCCCAGGATATTCGTCCTTCAACACTTCAGTTGTCTGATTTTCCACTGGCTTATCAACCACAATAGGCATCACTCCTACCTGCTATCCAGCTATATCATTACCCTAGATAAACTGTATTCCTGGACAAGATAATTTCTCTATTACTCCTACTACCACTTCACCATTCCTCACTGGACTTTCCAACCTTACCTTATATAATGGAACGCTACTCCTCTCACCCTGAATTCCACATATCACCACCTTTTCTGGCAACATTCTTCCCAAACTACATAATTCCTCATCTCTTACCATTAAAGATTGACTAGCTCCCATATCTCTTAAAATTGTGACTTCTTTACCTGCTCCTCCTGATACATATGAGTAAACTTTACCCACACAAGTAAATTCTTTGAAGAGATCTGGCACCTTCTTATCAATCACCTCTTGAATAGGCTGTACAATCGTTTGCACCTCCTTTGCTTCCCTTGGGCTTTCCTTTACCACTTTAACAAACCCTACTGTCTTATCCTGTTTTACCATATCAGCCTTCCCAGTGCTTTTATTCAACGATGTGGAGATGCCGGCGTTGGACTGGGGTGAGCACAGTAAGAAGTCTTACAACACCAGGTTAAAGTCCAACAGGTTTGATTCAAGCACGAGCTTTCGGAGCGCAGCTCCTTCCTCACTTTTCATTTCTTTTCCACCCTCCTGGATTTCTTTTTTAATCTGAGGTACACTCTCCTTATTATCTCCCATCAGATCACCTTTACCTTTACCACTTGAGTATTTCTCATGTCCCCAGTTTCTATCCCTCACCGGTTGAAACTGATGTCGGAAACTGATCTTTGATTTATGAACTAATTCATAATCATCTGCATTTCTGCTGCTAATCTCGCAGTTTTAACCCTCTGTTCTTCCACATGAGTTCTCACTACATCAGGAATTGAATTTTTTAACTCCTCCAAAAGTATAATTTCTCTGAGAGCTTCATACGTTTGGTCTATTTTCAAAGCCCTTATCCACCTGTCAAAATTACTCTGTTTGAGCCTTTCAAACTCCCTGTATGTCGGTGATGGCAGCGAACCCGCTGCTCGGGCAACCTGCTGGGCTCGGTGCGCATTGAAATGGATGTGTTGAGCCGCCTGGGCATATAGCGCCTCCATGATGGAGCAGATGCACCTGTGCACCGAGCTCTGTAAAAATGTTTGAAATATCTGAGGGTGAATTGATTGAAGCATGCAAGATCCCAAATCATCTCAACAAGGTGAAAATGGAAAGGATGTTTCCTCTTGTGGGTGAGCCCAGATCTCGGGGGCTTTGTTTTAGACTGCAGCACCTCGCTTGCAGTGTGGAAATTAGGACAATTCTCTCCAAGGGTTGTGTGACTTTGGAACCCCTTGCTTCAGAAGGCGGTGGACGAATCGCTGGGCCATGATCTCAGTTTTGGTCTGTGCTGCCCTGTGAATGCATTGACCATGGGAACTCTGGGAATTGAGAGTCCACGAGAAACAAGCGAGGTGAGAGAAGATCTTTGCTGTCATCTAATGATGCAGATGCTGCAGATTTCGGAGTTTCCTCCCCAGCAGTTCAAGGGAGCGGAGAGGATTCCCCAGGATGCTGCCTGGGATGGAGGGTCTGAGCTATGAGGAAAGAGTGGATCGGCTGGGGCTGTTTTCCTTGGAGCAGTGAAGGTTGAGAGGGGAGCTGAGAGAGGAGGGTAAGATTATGAGGGGGTTAGACAGTGTGGATGGACAGGCACTTTTCCCATCCATAGAGGGGTCAATAACCAGGGAGCGTGGAGTTAAGGTCAGAGGTAGAAGGTGATGAGGGGAGTTGAGGAGAAACCTTTCCACTCGGAAGGTAGTGCGAGTCTGGAACTCACTGCCTGAAAGGGTGGTGGAGTCAGAAACACTGGTAACATTTACACAGTGTTTAGATAGAGAAGATAGATAGAGAAATACAGCACAGAACAGGCCCTTCGGCCCACGATGTTGTGCCAAACTTTTGTCCTAGGTTAATCATAGATCATAGAATTTTGGACACTAAGGGTAATTTATCATGGCCAATCCACCCAACCTGCACATCTTTGGACTGTGGGAGGAAACCGGAGCACCCGGAGGAAACCCACGCACACACGGGGAGGATGTGCAGACTCCGCACAGACGAAATCGAACCTGGGACCCTGGAGCTGTGAAGCAATTGTGCTAACCACAATGCTACCGTGCTGCCCTTAAGAACAAATTAATCTACACTCCATTACTCTACCATAATCCATGTACCTATCCAATACCCGCTTGTAGGTCCCTAATGTTTCCAACTCAACTACTTCCACAGGCAGTGCATTCCATGCCCCCACTACTCTCTGGGTAAAGAACCTATCTCTGACATCCCCCCTATATCTTCCACCAATTTATGTCCCCTTGCAATGGTTTGTTCCACCCGGGGAAAAAGTCTCTGACTGTCTACTCTATCTATTCCCCTAATCATCTTATAAACCTCTATCAAGTCGCCCCTCATCCTTCTCCGTTCTAATGAGAAAAGGCCTAGCACCCTCAACCTTTCCTCGTATGACCTACTCTCCATTCCAGGCAACATCCTGGTAAATCTCCTTTGCACTTTTTCCAAAGCTTCCACATCCTTCCTAAAATGAGGTGACCAGAACTGCACACAGTATTCCAAATGTGGCCTGACCAAGGTTTTGTACATCTGCATCATCACCTCACGGCTCTTAAATTCAATCCCTCTGTTTAGATATTCAGTTATGTTGCCAGAAGATCCAGGGCTGTGGGCCAAGCGTTGGAAAGTGGGAGAAGTGCAGTCAGACCTTTGTAGACCAACGTGGGCACGATGGGCCGAATGGCATACTTCTGTGCTGTAAATGTCGATTAGTTTCTGAATCTTCACATTCTGTACCAGTCTCACACCTGTGCACCGCGTTCTCACCTTCCCCCTCACTGCCTCTCTGTGATTGGTGGAATTAGCTCTGCGGGGGCCAATCCTGATCCGGAACACTGCCTCTCTGTGATTGGTGGAGTGGGCTCTGCGGGGGCCAATCCTGATCCAGGACACTGTCTCTCTCTGACTGGTGGAATTGGCTCTGCGGGGGCCAATCCTGATCCAGCACACGCTCTCTCTGTGACTGGTGGAGTGGGCTCTGCGGGGGCCAATCCCGATCCAGCACACGCTCTCTCTGTGACTGGTGGAGTGGGCTCTGCGGGGGCCAATCCCGATCCAGCACACGCTCTCTCTGTGATTGGTGGAGTGGGCTCTGCGGGGGCCAATCCCGATCCAGCACACGCTCTCTCTGTGATTGGTGGAGTGGGCTCTGCGGGGGCCAATCCCGATCCAGGACACTGTCTCTCTGTGATTGGTGGAGTGGGCTCTGCGGGGGCCAATCCCGATCCAGGACACTGCCTCTCTGTGATTGGTGGAGTGGGCTCTGCGGGGGCCAATCCCCATCCAGCACACGCTCTCTCTGTGATTGGTGGAGTGGGCTCTGCGGGGGCCAATCCCGATCCAGGACACTGTCTCTCTGTGATTGGTGGAGTGGGCTCTGCGGGGGCCAATCCCGATCCAGGACACTGTCTCTCTGTGATTGGTGGAGTGGGCTCTGCGGGGGCCAATCCCCATCCAGGACACTGTCTCTCTGTGATTGGTGGAGTGGGCTCTGCGGGGGCCAACCCCCATCCAGCACACGCTCTCTCTGTGATTGGTGGAGTGGGCTCTGCGGGGGCCAATCCCGATCCAGGACACTGTCTCTCTGTGATTGGTGGAGTGGGCTCTGCGGGGGCCAATCCCGATCCAGGACACTGCCTCTCTGTGATTGGTGGAGTGGGCTCTGCGGGGGCCAATCCCCATCCAGCACACGCTCTCTCTGTGATTGGTGGAGTGGGCTCTGCGGGGGCCAATCCCGATCCAGGACACTGTCTCTCTGTGATTGGTGGAGTGGGCTCTGCGGGGGCCAATCCCGATCCAGGACACTGCCTCTCTGTGATTGGTGGAGTGGGCTCTGCGGGGGCCAATCCTGATCCAGGACACTGTTTCTCTGTGATTGGTGGAGTGGGCTCTGCGGGGGCCAATCCTGATCCGGAACACTGCCTCTCTGTGATTGGTGGAGTGGGCTCTGAGGGGTCCAATCCTGATCCAGGACACTGTCTCTCTGTGATTGGTGGAGTGGGCTCTGCGGGGGCCAATCCTGATCCGGAACACTGCCTCTCTGTGATTGGTGGAGTGGGCTCTGCGGGGGCCAATCCCGATCCAGGACACTGCCTCTCTGTGATTGGTGGAGTGGGTTCTGCGGGGCCCAATCCTGATCCGGAACACTGCCTCTCTGTGATTGGTGGAGTGGGCTCTGCGGGGGCCAATCCAGATCCAGGACACTGCCTCTCTGTGATTGGTGGAGTGGGCTCTGCGGGGGCCAATCCCCATCCAGGACATTGCCTCTCTGTGATTGGTGGAGTGGGCTCTGCGGGGACCAATCCCCATCCAGGACGCTGCCTCTCTGTGATTGGTGGAGTGGGCTTATAACGAGTGAAGGCAAGTAGGTTGGGCTCCCCTCCCTCCAGTCCTGTATACTCAGAGGAATAATGACCTATCTCCTCCATCATTCGTGTCCTGTGTCTCTGTAGCACCTATCCAACCCTCCCCCCCCCCCCCCCCCCCCACCTCCCCCAGCCCACCCACCCCGAGAGCCAGGTTACATCAGAATATCGCACCTCACTCACCAATATACTGAGGCCAAGCAAGGAGGATGTGGTGGCATTGGAGGCAGTTCAGAAGATATTCACCAGATTGATTCCGGGGGTGAAAGGGTTGATGTATGAGGAGAGATTAAACAGTTTGGGTTCATTATCAGTGGAGTTTAGAAGGATGAGAAGGGATCTGATTGAAGTATATAAAATACTAAAAGGTATTGATAGAGTAAATGTAGTTCAAATGTTCCGCCTAGAATGAGGGGTCACAGATATCGGTTGAGAGGCGGTAGATTTAGAACTGAGATGAGGAGGAACTGCTTCCTGTAGAGGATGGTGAATTTGTGGAACTCGCTGCCCCACAGTGCAGTGAAATCTGAGTCATTAAATCGTTTCAAGCAGATAGATATTTTTCTGATTTTTAAAATGGGTCAAAGGGATATGGGGAACAGGTGGGGAGGTGGATTTGAGACCAGGAAGCGATCTGCCAAGATCTAGCACATAGAACAGTACAGCACAGAACAGGCCCTTCGGCCCTCGATGTTGTGCCGAGCAATGATCACCCTACTCAAACCCACGTATCCACCCTATACCCGTAACCCAAACAACCCCCCTTAACCTTACTTTTAAGGACACTATGGGCAATTTAGCCTGGCCAATCCACCTAACCCGCACATCTTTGGACTGTGGGAGGAAACCGGAGCACCCGGAGGAAACCCATGCACACACGGGGAGGACGTGCAGACTCCGCACAGACAGTGACCCAGCCGGGAACCGAACCTGTGACCCTGGAGCTGTGAAGCATTTATGCTAACCACCATGCTACCGTGCTGCCCCTGATTGGCGGAGCAGGCTCGAAGGGCTGAATGGCCACATTCTGCTCCTAATTCCTATGTTCCATGTTCACATCCTAATCCATGCCTCCCGAACGCGACAGTGTGGCATCAGGGAGCCTGAGCAAAACTGGAGTCAATGGGAATCAGGGGGAAAACTCTCCGCCGGTTGGAGTTATTCCCGGCACAAAGGAAGATGGTTGTGGTGGTTGGAGGTCAATCAGGGTAGTGTACCTGGGAACCCCACCACCTGGAGGGTCCCCTCCAAGTCACTCCCCACCCTGACTGGGAAATATATCGGCCGTTCCTTCACTGTCACTGGGGCAACATCCTGGAACTCCCTCCCTAACAGCACAGTGGGTGTACCTACACCTGAAGGACTGCAGCGGTTCAGGAAGACAACTCACCACCACCTTCGATGGCAATTAGGGATGGGCAATAATGGTGGCTTTGCCAGCAGCCGCACACATCCCAAAAATGAATTTTAAAAACTGTCTCCTTTTTCCCTGGTGTCATATTTTGTGCTTTAATGTCTTTGCAAACAGCACCAAAAAAAAGTATAGAAACAAACTAAGTGGGGGAATTGAGTGGGTAGGAATGGACCGAGGTAAATGACTGAACAGAGTGTACTGAAGCTCTGATAGATTGGGCAACAATCTCGATTATCTTCTCCGTGCTTTCAGTTGAAATGTTACACAGTGAGTGGATGGAGTAAATACCCTGAAGTAGATGCACTCAGACCTAATGGCATTGGAAAGGCTCTGACCTTGTGACTTTCCATTGAAGCATTTGAAAGACAACTCACCTTATTATAAATCTCTGGAAAAGATTTGTGCAGGACAAGGCTTGTAGTGTCAATTGAGTGTTTCCTTCAGAGATTAACAAGCATAAAATGGACAGCCGAGTGCAGAAGTGGACTGCATTGTGTAGTTGCTTTTGTCAGGGTGGGGAGAGAGTTCTGACATCGTCATGGCTAAATGTGAGGCACTGACTATGTCTGTGAAACAGTTTCAGTGGCATGCATATCTATCACAGACTAGCGTAACAGACTCTCGACGGTTGTGGCAAGACCTAAACAACACAACGGGCTACAAAGCGAAGCCGGGCAGAATCTCCGGCAGCAGTGCACCCCTCGCCGATGAACTCAATGCAGTCTATGCTCGGTTCGAGCAGGAAACCATTGATCCGCTGTCGAGTGTCCCAGCAGCCCATAATTCACCCATACCCAGCATCACAGCTTCCGAAGTCAGATCAACCTTCCTGAAAGTGAACAGATATGGACGGGATCCCTGGTCGTACACTCAGAGCCTGTGCAGACCAGCTGTCAGAGGTATTCGTGGACATCTTTAACCTATCCCTACTCCACTCCGAGGTCCCCACCTGCTTTAAGCAGACCACCATCATACCGGTACCAAAGAAGAACCAGGCAACATGCCTCAATGACCATCATTCGGTGGCCCTGACATCGATTGTTATGAAGTGCATTGAGAGGTTGGTCATGAGGCACATCAATGCCATACTCCCAGAATGCCTTGCTCCACTGCAATTCGCATACCCACACAACCGATCCACAGCAAATGTCATCTCCCTGGCCCTACACTCATCGCTAGAGCATCTCGAAAACAAGGACTCCTACATCAGACTCCTATTTATTGACTACAGCTCCGCCTTCAACATCATAATCCCAGCCAAGCTCATATCAAAGCTCCAAAATCTAGGACTTGGCTCCTCCCTCTGCAACTGGGTCCTCCACTTTCTGACCCACAGACCACAATCAGTAAGAATGAACAACAACACCTCCTCCACAATAGTCCTCAATACCGGGGCCCCGCAAGGCTGCATACTTAGCCCCCTACTCTACTCCCTGTAGTAAGAAGTCTCACAATACCAGGTTAACGTCCAACAGGTTTGTTTGGAATCACTAGCTTTCGGAGCACTGCTCCTTCCGCAGGTGAGTGATGAAGGAGCAGTGCTCCGAAAGCTAGTGATTTGAAACAAACCTGTTGGACTTTAACCTGCTGTTATAAGACTTCTTACTGTGTCCAACCCAGTCCAACACTGGCATAAGAACATAAGAACTAGGAGCAGGAGTAGGCCATCTGGCCCCTCGAGCCTGCTCCGCCATTCAATTAGATCATGGCTGATCTTTTGTGGACTCAGCTCCACTTTCCAGCCCGAACACCATAACCCTTAATCCCTTTATTCTTCAAAAAACTATCTATCTTTACCTTAAAAACATTTAATGAAGGAGCCTCAACTGCTTCACTGGGCAAGGAATTCCATAGATTCACAACCCTTTGGGTGAAGAAGTTCCTCCTAAACTCAGTCCTAAATCTACTTCCCCTTATTTTGAGGCTATGTCCCCTAGTTCTGCTGTCACCCGCCAGTGGAAACAACCTGCCCGCATCTATCCTATCTATTCCCTTCATAATTTTAAATGTTTCTATAAGATCCCCCCTCATCCTTCTAAATTCCAACGAGTACAGTCCCAGTCTACTCAACCTCTCCTCATAATCCAACACCTTCAGCTCTGGGATTAACCTAGTGAATCTCCTCTGCACACCCTCCAGCGTCAGAACGTCCTTTCTCAAGTAAGGAGACCAAAACTGAACACAATACTCCAGGTGTGGCCGCACTAACACCTTATACAATTGCAACATAACCTCCCTAGTCTTAAACTCCATCCCTCTAGCAATGAAGGACAAAATTCCATTTGCCTTCTTAATCACCTGTTGCACTTGTAAACCAACTTTCTGTGACTCATGCACTCGCACACCCAGGTCTCTCTGCACAGCGGCATGCTTTAATATTTTATCGTTTAAATAATAATCCCGTTTGCTGTTATTCCTACCAAAATGGATAACCTCACATTTGTCAACATTGTATTCCATCTGCCAGACCCTAGCCCATTCACTTAACCTATCCAAATCCCTCTGCAGACTTCCAGTATCCTCTGCACTTTTCGCTTTACCACTCATCTTAGTGTCATCTGCAAACTTGGACACATTGCCCTTGGTTCCCAACTCCAAATCATCTATATAAATTGTGAACAATTGTGGGCCCAACACGGATCCCTGAGGGACACCACTAGCTACTGATTGCCAACCAGAGAAACACCCATTAATCCCCACTCTTTGCTTTCTATTAATTAACCAATCCTCTATCCATGCTACTACTTTACCCTTAATGCCATGCATCTTTATCTTATGCAGCAACCTTTTGTGTGGCACCTTGTCAAAGGCTTTCTGGAAATCCAGATATACCACATCCATTGGCTCCCCGTTATCTACTGCACTGGTAATGTCCTCAAAAAATTCCACTAAATTAGTTAGGCACGACCTGCCCTTTATGAACCCATGCTGTGTCTGCCCAATGGGACAATTTCTATCCAGATGCCTCGCTATTTCTTCCTTGATGATAGATTCCAGCATTTTCCCTACTACCGAAGTTAAGCTCACTGGTCTATAATTTCCTGCTTTCTGCCTACTTCCTTTTTCAAACAGTGGTGTCACGTTTGCTCATTTCCAATCCACCGGGACCACCCCAGAGTCTAGTGAATTTCGATAAATCATCATTAGTGCATCTGCAATTTCCCTAGCCATCTCTTTTAGCACTCTGGGATGCATTCCATCAGGGCCAGGAGACTTGTCTACCTTTAGCCCCATTAGCTTGCCCATTGGATTGGATTGGATTGGATTTGTTTATTGTCACGTGTACCGAGATACAGTGAAAAGTATTTTTCTGCAAGCAGCTCAACAGATCATTCAGTACATGGGAAGAAAAGGGAATTAAACAGAATTCAAGAAAATACATGAGAATACATAATAGGGCAATACAAGATATACAATGACACCACAATATATACAATGTATATAATATATACAATATATACAATAAACATCACTACCTCCTTAGTGATAACAATCCTCTCAAGGTCCTCACCTGTCATAGCCTCATTTACCTTAGCCACTCTTTTTTGTTTTATATATTTGTAAAAACCTTTACTGTCTGTTTTTATATTCTGAGCAAGTTTACTCTCATATTCTATCTTACTCTTCTTTATAGCTTTTTTAGTAGCTTTCTGTTGCCCCCTAAAGATTTCCCAGTCCTCTAATCTCCCACCAATCTTTGCCACTTTATATGCTTTTTCCTTCAATTTGATACTCTCCCTTATTTCCTTAGATATCCACAGTCGATTTTCCCTCTTTCTACCGTCCTTTTTGTTGGTATAAAGCTTTGCTGAGAACTGTGAAAAATTGCTTGGAAGGTTCTCCACTGTTCCTCAACTGTTCCACCATAAAGTCTTTGCTCCCAGTCTACCTTAGCTAGTTCTTCTCTCATCCCCTTGTAATCTCCTTTGTTTAAACACAAAACACTAGTATTTGTATTTACTTTCTCACCCTCCATCTGTATTTTAAATTCCACCATATTGTGATCGCTCCTTCCGAGTGGATCCCTAACTATGAGATCATGAATCAATCCTGTCTCATTACACAGGACAAGATCTAGGACCGCTTGTTCCCTCATAGGTTCCATTACATACTGTTCTAGGAAACTATCGCTGATACATTCTATAAACTCCCCCTCAAGGTTGCCTTGACCGACCTGGTTAAACCAATCGACATGTAGATTAAAATCCCCCATGATAACTGCTGTACCATTTCTACATGCATCAGTTATTTCTTTGTTTATTGCTTGCCCCACCATAACGTTACTATTTGGTGGCAGATAGACTACTCCTATCAGTGACTTTTTCGCCTTACTATTCCTGATTTCCACCCAAATGGATTCAACCTTGTAGGACCTCATCCCTTTTTTTACCGATATCGTTGGTACCTATGTGCACCACGACAGCTGGCTGTTCACCCTCCCCTCCCAGAATATCCTGCAGCCACTCCGAGACATCCTTGACCCTTGCACCAGGGAGGCAACATACCATCCTGGAGTCTCGATTGCATCCACAGAACCGCCTGTCTATTCCCCTTACAATCGAGTCCCCTATCGCTATAGCCCTGCCATTTTTCTTCCTGCCCTGCTGTGCAGCAGAGCCAGCCACGGTGCCATGAACCTTGCTGCTACCTTCCCCTGGTGAGCCATCTCCCCCAACAGTATCCAAAGCGGTATATCTGTTTTGCAGGGAGATGACCGCAGGGGACACCTGCCGTGCCTTCCTACTCTTACTCTTGCTATCCACGACCTCCTCAGCATCACGGATGCGCCAACGTGAGTCCATCCGCAGCTCCAGAGCCGTCAAGCGGTCTAACAGGAGCTGCAACTGAACACAATTCTTGCAATTGAAAGAGCCAGGGACAGTGGACGTGTCCCTGAGCTCCCACATCACACACGAGGAGCATGACATGGGTCTGGGATCTCCTGCCATGTCTTAAACCTTAGGTAAACTTATACAACTACAATTTCAAAATAAATATAAATAAATTAGACAATGAAAAGAAAAACTACTTACCAGTCACTTACCAGGGTTAAAAAGCTCCTCCGAAAAAGCACCTTCTCTCACTCTGCACCAAATTACCTCACTGCACCAAATTACCAAGTTGCAATTCCCACTCTGGATGTGCCTCACTCCGGATGTGTCTCCTTGAAAAGCGCAAGCTTACTGAGTGCGCTTTCTGTCTGTCTTTTATGCAGACCTCAGCTAACCAATGACTCAAAAAATACCTAAACTTCAAAGAGAAGAATACAATGTGCCCTTTGTGCCCCTAAACAGGCCTCAGGTGACTGACAGATAACAGCCTCTCAGCAATTAGGGTGGGGGCAGCTTCAACCAATCAGACACTAAGCTACACACTGCACTTTTAACTGAAAAACAGCAGAATTAGATTTTCCACTTACCTTTCCTGATTACCTCACTGCACCAAATTACCAAGTTGCAATTCCCACTCTGGATGTGCTTCACTCCGGATGTGTCTCCTTGAAATGTGCAAGCTTACTGAGTGCGCTTTCTGTCTGTCTTTTATGCAGACCTCAGCTAACCGATGACTCAAACAATACCTAAACTTCAAAGAGAAGAATACAATGTGCCCCTAAACAGGCCTCAGGTGATTGACAGATAACAGCCTCTCAGCAATTAGGGTGGGGGCAGCTTCAACCAATCAGACACTAAGCTACACACTGCACTTTAACTGAAAAACAGCATCTTCTCTATCGAGTAGTACTACATCCTATGTCTATGTATGTGCATTGTGTATTTTATGTTTGCCCTGTTATGTATTTTCCTTTCATGTACGGAATGATCTGTTTGAGCTGCACACAGAACAATACTTTTCACTGTACCTCAGTACACGTGACAAAAGACAAATCCAATCCAATCCAATCCAACCCTCCCAAACAGCACTAGCAAACCTCCCGCCCAGAAGGTCCCTCTCCAGTTCAGGTGCAACCCGTCTTTCTCGCACAGTTCCCACCTTCCCCAGAAGACATCCTAGTAATCCAAATATCTGAAGCCCTCCCTCCTACACCAACTCTTCAGCCACATGTTCAACTGTACTATCTCCCTGGTCCCAACCTCACTAACATGTGGCACGGGAAGTAATCCTGAGATTACTGCCCTCGGGGTCCTGCTGTTTAGCTCTCGACCTAACTCCCTGAATTGTCTTTGCAGGACCTCTTCCCTCTTCCTGCCTATCTCATCAGTACCAATGTGGACAATGGCATCTGCCTGTTTGCCCTCTTGTTTCAGGATGTCCTGTAGTCGTTTAGAGACACCCAGGACCCTGGCCCCATCCTAGAATCCCTGAACCGCCTGCCTGTGCTCCTGACTATCGAGTTTCCTACGACTATCACTCGCTTGGACTTATCCCGACCCTGCTCTGCAGCAGAACCAGTTATGGTGCCACAGGCCTGGCTGTTGCTGGTATCGTCCCTGAGAGGCTACCCCCCCCCCCCCCAACAGTATCCAAAATGCTCTACCTGTTTCTAATGCCCCTTGTGATTCCGGTTGATACTCAGTTGGGTTAAATTGCTTTATTTCTGAGCTATCCATAACTTCCTTGAATAATTTTGACATAAAATTGGATCCCTGATCTGATTGGATTTCTTTTGATCGTCCATGTCTAGTAAAACATTTGGTTAACTCATCTACAACCATCTTAGCTGTAATATTTCACAATCAAGTTCCCTCTGGAAATCTAGTATGATCAACAGATTCTGATCCCCACTTTTTGTTTTAGGCAGGGGTTCCACACAATCAATTAGGACCCTAATAAAAGGTTCCTCAAATGCTGGAATGGGTAATAATGGTGCTGGTTTGATTACTGCCTGAAGTTTCCCTATTACCTGATGTGTGACATGTACGACAAAATTCAACTACATCCTCATGCAGTCCAGGCCAATAAAAATGTTTTTGTATTTGTATTTTTGCTTGAATTTTCCCAACTCCTAAATGATCCCAGATTGGAACCTCATAAACCATCTGGTCAAACTGAACCTCAGCCTCCCTATCAGCGCTCCTCAACTTCTCTTCCCCCTGTCTGAACCTGTGGCTTTGTGATCTGGTAACTACACAGTCAGGAATCACTCCCGGATATATGTGGAGATGCCAGAGTTGGACTGGGGTGAACACAGTAAGAAGTCTTACAACACCAGGTTAAAGTCCGACAGCTTTGTTTCAAACACTAGCTGGTGTTGAGAGAATTCTTACTACTCCCGGATATACTTCTTAAAACATCTCAGTTGTCTTACTTTTCACTGGCATTACAACCACAGTCAGCATCACTCCCACCTGTGATCCAGTTATATCATTACCCAGGATAAATTGTACCCCTGAAAAAGGGTAATTTTTCTATTACTTCTACCACCACTCACCACTTGTCACCAGACTGTCTAAACTTACATTGAATAATGGCACACCACTGCTCTCACCACTAATCCACATATAACCACCTTTTCTGGAAATATACCTTTTAAACTACATATCCTGTCTCTCATCATTAAAGAATGACTTGCTCCTGTATCCCATAAGATCTTAATCTCCTTACCTACTCCACCTTGTACACACAAGTAAACTTTACCCTCACAAATAAAATCCTTAAAATGTTCTGGTACCTGCTTATCCACCAACCTCTGAACAGACTGTACACTCTGTTTCACCTCTTCCACACAAACAATGGATTTTCCTCCCACTTTAATAAACCCCACTGGCTTATCCTGTTTTACCGCCTGTCTTCCCAGTACTTTTCTTAAGACATTAATACTGTGATTTCACATGTCCAACTGCATTTGATTGAAAACACTTATGTTTTCTTACCTCTCTTCCACTATCACTGGTTTCCTTTTTAACCTGGGCAAACTCTCCTTAATATCACCAACAAAACCTAACCTTTCCATTTTTACCTCAATCTTCCTCCTTTCCATTTCCTTTTGAAAAGTCCTCTCTTTTTCCTTTCTTGCCCTCTTTTTCAGTTTCATCCGCCATAGCCCCTCTCTCCTTTTCCTTCATTTCCAATTTCTCCAGTTCTATTTCTTTCTGTTTATCTTTTTCCTGCAATTTCTAATTGTTTCATTTGTAATTGAATTTTAGCTAATTCTAATGATTCAGGCTGTGTCTCTGGTAAATGTAAATATTGGGCAATGACTTGTGTTATCTCTATCTTCCTCGTCTTTAGATATGGTTAACTGCAGATTCTCCGCCAAAACCAAACGCTTTGCTTTAGTCTTCCTTTTGTAAACCATGCCGGGTAATCACTTCCACACTCAGGAAAATGTTTGCAACTGAAAAAGTCTCTCTGGTCATTTCCTATTTAAATTTCAAGCCCTGAATGAAAATAATCATTCCAAACACGCTCACTGTCTTTAAGTTCAATAACCCCAATCCAAACATGGAATTATACTGGGATCTGGGATGAGCACCCCATTTTATTACAATCCCAGACCAGACCCCAGGAGGAATTATTCGCTCCAGGATTGACTGCCTGACAAAATAGGGATTTGGGATTTCTGAAACAAAACTTTATTATAAATACAATATTAAACTTTTCACTTCACACCAAAAACGAACAGCCTACAATTGCCCCATAACACAACTATACAAAAGAAATGATACGATGTTGGCATTTAAAAGGCATCTTGACGTATACATGAATAGACTGGGAATAGAGGGTTACTAACCCTGGAAGTACAGTAGGTTTTAGTTTAGACAGGCATCATGATCTCCCCCTCCCTCCCCCCCCCCCCCCCCCCCCCACCTCCTGTCCCTGGCGCATCTCGTGGGCAATGCGTAGAACAGGGTGGCACCCGGACACCCGAGCAGCAGCCAGGCCGGCTCACCCCAGAAGACGCTTGCCGAAGGGGAACCAGGATGCAGGGCAGGAATCGCAGCTGCCGCCTTCACTCCTGCTGTACCATCTGGGTATCCACCTAGACCGAGCGTTAGGGCCCATAAGGCCAGAATAGTAGACACCAGTTAAGTTGGCACGGGTGCAGGGCACAGTTTAGCGATAGGGGCTAGGGTACAGACTGGATATATGTTTTCACATTGAATACCTGTGCGCACCTGTGCGCAATGTTACAACCTGCCTCGGTGCACTGTCAGAAGGGTGTGAGGGATGGACTGGTCTGGGATAGCTGCAGAGAGGGCGGTGGGGGGGGGGAATGGACGGATGTTGTGGGCTTGGCGCAGGTTCCGCAGTTCAGCCAGCGCTCAAAACTCCGGTGCCCCACCGCCCCCCTCTATCCCCCCCACCACCCCCATCTCCGCTACCCCAGGGGATTGATGGCACCGTGTGATGGAATGGCCCGCTCGCATGCAGGCATCACCCAGGTGGATGGTGGAAGGTGCTACCGTGGGCATGAGTCAGACATTGTCAAACGATGCGGAGCACCAGAGCTCATCGCAGAGCAGGTCGTCACCATCCTTCATCCCCATGGACCAAACCCGCTGTCACTGCCAAGTCAGGGCCCCCACCCCATAATGTGGCAGGTATGTATCACGGAGAGGGTTACAGGTGGTGGGGGTGGTGGTGTGGCAGTGGGATGCATGTCCGTATCCCTGGCGAGTCTCCCACCCCCCGCTCCCCACCAAGTCGGTGAACCTTGGGGCGATCATATTGCCCTGTGCATGGTGACCCTGGCACACATGTTGTGCGGCCTCCCGTGCCTGGCCGGGCCCCATGTCCTGCCCATTCTCGCCTTCCCCCACATCTCCCTCGGTGGACAAGGACTGGTGTTCATTCTCCTTGACGGCCACCGAGAGCCGATTGCCTCCCCCATACCTCCGCAGTGCCAGGTGGGTCATGATCTGGCAGATATGTCGCACTGTCTCTCTTCTCAGCCGGAGTCTCCGTTGACATGCCCGGTCCAGCAGGTCCTCGAATGACAGGCGCTACTGGTACCCACGAGGCCTCATGCGGCGCCCCCTTTGAACCTCCTCCTCTTCAGCCTGTTGGGCAGCTGGCTCTCCATCCTGGGTGGCTGCCTCCTGTTCCTCTACTGTCCACTCCACTGCTGCCCGCTCCGCTGCTGCCCACTCCTCTACTGTCCACTCCGCTGCTGCCCGCTCCACTGCTGCCCGCTCCGCTGCTGCCCGCTCCGCTGCTGCCCGCTCCACTGCTGTCCACTCCACTGCTGCCCACTCTGCTGCTGCCCACTCCACTGCTGCCCGCTCCGCTGCTGTCCACTCCGCTGCTGCCCACTCCGCTGCTGCCCACTCCACTGCTGCCCGCTCCACTGCTGTCCACTCCACTGCTGTCCACTCCGCTGCTGCCCACTCCGCTGCTGCCCGCTCCGCTGCTGTCCACTCCACTGCTGTCCACTCCACTGCTGTCCACTCCGCTGTTGCCCGCTCCACTGCTGTCCACTCCGCTGCTGTCCACTCCACTGCTGTCCACTCCACTGCTGCCCACTCCGCTGCTGCACACTCCACTGCTGCCCACTCCACTGCTGCCCACTCCGCTGCTGCACACTCCACTGCTGTCCACTCCACTGCTGCCCGCTCCTCTACTGTCCACTCCACTGCTGCCCGCTCCGCTGCTGCCCACTCCGCTGCTGCCCGCTCCACTGCTGTCCACTCCACTGCTGCCCACTCCACTGCTGCCCGCTCCGCTGCTGCCCACTCTGCTGCTGCCCGCTCCGCTGCTGCCCGCTCCACTGCTGCCCGCTCCACTGCTGCCCACTCCACTGCTGTCCACTCCGCTGCTGCCCACTCCACTGCTGTCCACTCCGCTGCTGCCCACTCCACTGCTGTCCGCTCCGCTGCTGCCCACTCCACTGCTGTCCACTCCACTGCTGCCCACTCCGCTGCTGCCCGCTCCACTGCTGCCCACTCTGCTGCTGTCCACTCCACTGCTGTCCAAGGACTGGTGTTCATTCTCCTTGACAGCCACCGAGAGCCGATTGCCTCCCCCATACCTCCGCAGTGCCAGGTGGGTCATGATCTGGCAGATATGTCGCACTGTCTCTCTTCTCAGCCGGAGTCTCCGTTGACATGCCCGGTCCAGCAGGTCCACTGCTGTCCACTCCACTGCTGCCCACTCCACTGCTGTCCACTCCGCTGCTGCCCACTCCACTGCTGCCCGCTCCACTGCTGCCCACTCCACTGCTGCCCACTCCACTGCTGCCCGCTCCGCTGCTGTCCACTCCACTGCTGTCCACTCCACTGCTGCCCGCTCCACTGCTGCCCACTCCACTGCTGCCCGCTCCACTGCTGCCCGCTCCACTGCTGCCCGCTCCACTGCTGCCCACTCCACTGCTGCCCGCTCCACTGCTGCCCGCTCCACTGCTGTCCACTCCACTGCTGTCCACTCCACTGCTGCCCGCTCCGCTGCTGTCCACTCCACTGCTGCCCACTCCACTGCTGCCCACTCCGCTGCTGCCCGCTCCACTGCTGCCCGCTCCGCTGCTGCCCGCTCCACTGCTGTCCACTCCACTGCTGCCCACTCCACTGCTGCCCACTCCACTGCTGCCCGCTCCACTGCTGCCCGCTCCACTGCTGCCCACTCCGCTGCTGTCCACTCTGTTGCTGTCCACTCCACTGCTGTCCACTCCACTGCTGCCCACTCCACTGCTGCCCGCTCCACTGCTGCCAACTCTGTTGCTGTCCACTCCACTGCTTCCCACTCCACTGCTGCCCGCTCCACTGCTGCCCATTCCGCTGCTTCCCGCTCCGCTGCTGCCCGCTCCACTGCTGCCCGCTCCGCTGCTGTCCGCTCCAATGCTGCCCACTCCGCTGCTGTCCACTCCACTGCTGCCCACTCCACTGCTGCCCGCTCCACTGCTGCCCACTCCGCTGCTGCCTGCTCCGCTGCTGCCCACTCCACTGCTGCCCGCTCCACTGCTGTCCACTCCGCTGCTGTCCACTCCACTGCTGCCCACTCCACTGCTGCCCGCTCCACTGCTGCCCGCTCCACTGCTGCCCATTCTGCTGCTGCCCACTCCACAGCTGCCCGCTCTGCTGCTGCCCGCTCCACTGCTGCCCACTCTGCTGCTGCCCGCTCCACTGCTGCCCACTCTGCTGCTGCCCGCTCCACTGCTGCCCACTCTGCTGCTGCCCACTCCACTGCTGCCCACTCTGCTGCTGCCCACTCTGCTGCTGCCCACTCCACTTCTGCCCGCTCCACTGCTGCCCACTCTGCTGCTGCCCGCTCTGCTGCGGCAGCTTCCTCCCCCTCGAGAAGCTCCAGCTCGTACAGCCGCAGGGCACCCCCCAGGGCTGCGGGAACTAGGAGGAAGGCCACCATGGCTGGTTGAATTCCAACATCGGATGTAAGGCCGACATGCTAGCTTGGTGCTTAACTCCGTGGCCAACCAGGTCCACCGAGCTACACGGTTCTGCCCCTGCATTTCCCCCTCCCTCCCCATCCCCACACTCTTGGCCCTGTCGGTGCCTCTGGCCCAGGGTTACCCTGGGTACTGTCGGCTGTCGCTGCCCCTACCAGCGGTATGCCCCGCAGCCCCCGCCTAGTGACCCCCTGTACTGACTACTGTGGGCGTTGCTCTTCGGCCGTGTGATGCCCGTCAGCGCAAAGCACTCATTGACATCTTGGAGGACACCATTGGCTTAAAGTTATACTGGACCGGTCTCTATCAGCCCTGAACAAGGACATCAAGGTTATACTGGACCGGTCTCTATCAGCCCTGAACAAGGACATCAAGGTTACACTGGACTGGTCTCTATCAGCCCTGAACAAGGACATCAAGGTTATACTGGACCGGTCTCTATCAGCCCTGAACAAGGACATCAAGATTATATTGGACTGGTCTCTATCAGCCCTGAACGAGGACACAAAGGTTACACTGGACTGGTCTCTATGCACCATATCCATGATGCACCATATCCACGATGCACCATATCCACGATGCACCATATCCACGATGCACCATATCCACGATGCACCATATCCACGATGCACCATATCCACAATGCACCATATCCACAATGCACCATATCCACGATGCACCATATCCACGATGCACCATATCCACAATGCACCTTATCCACGATGCACCATATCCACAATGCACCATATCCACAATGCACCATATCCACGATGCACTATATCCACAGCGCATCTTATCCACGATACGCCATATCCACGATGCACCATATCCACAATGCACCATATCCACGATGCACCTTATCCATGATGCACCATATCCATGATGCACCATATCCACGATACGCCATATCCACGATGCACCATATCCACGATGCACCATATCCACGGTGCACCATATCCACGATGCACCATATCCATGATGTACCATATCCACAATGCACCATATCCATGATGCACTATATCCACGATGCACCATACCCACTGTGCACCATATCCACGGTGCACCATATCCACGATGCACCATATCCACGGTGCACCATATCCACGATGCACCATATCCACGGTGCACCATATCCACGGTGCACCATATCCACGGTGCACCATATCCATGATGTACCATATCCACGATGCACCATATCCACGGTGCACCATATCCACGGTGCACCATATCCATGATGTACCATATCCACAATGCACCATATCCACGATGCACCATATCCACGGTGCACCATATCCACGGTGCACCATATCATGATGTACCATATCCACGATGCACCATATCCACGGTGCACCATATCCACGGTGCACCCTATCCATGATGTACCATATCCACGATGCACCATATCCACGGTGCACCATATCCACGGTGCACCATATCCACGATGTACCATATCCACGATGCACCATATCCACGGTGCACCATATCCACGGTGCACCATATCCACAATGCACCATATCCACGATGCACCATATCCACGGTGCACCATATCCACGGTGCACCATATCATGATGTACCATATCCACGATGCACCATATCCACGGTGCACCATATCCACGGTGCACCCTATCCATGATGTACCATATCCACGATGCACCATATCCACGGTGCACCATATCCACGGTGCACCATATCCACGATGTACCATATCCACGATGCACCATATCCACGGTGCACCATATCCACGGTGCACCATATCCACGATGCACCATATCCACGATGCACCATATCCACGATGCACCATATCCACGATGCACCATATCCACGATGCACCATATCCACGGTGCACCATATCCACGATGCACCATACCCACTGTGCACCATATCCACGATGCACCATATCCACGATGCACCATATCCACGGTGCACCATATCCACGATGCACCATACCCACTGTGCACCATATCCACGATGCACCATATCCACGGTGCACCATATCCACGATGCACCATACCCACTGTGCACCATATCCACGATGCACCATATCCACGGTGCGCCATAGCCACAATGCACCATATCCACGATGCACCATATCCACGATGCACCATATCCACGGTGCGCCATAGCCACAATGCACCATATCCACGATGCACCATATCCACGATGCACCATATCCACAATGCACCATATCCACGGTGCACCATATCCAAGATGCACCATATCCACGATGCACCATATCCACAATGCACCATATCCATGGTGCACCATATCCAAGATGCATCATATCCACGATCTACCTGATCTATCAGATTGCCTGCATGCAGCATTTGTGTAATATGAAGCTCGGGGATGAGGGGAATGGAATCTGCATGGGGAGGAATAGTTACAGGTTTGTGCAAAGCTGGCGGCTAAACCAGACATCAGCCGAAACATCGTGGCCGTGTGCAGGAGCTGAGCTGCCAACAGGATATGTGTGACTCTGAGCTGCCTCCCCCTGTACCAGTGGCCACTGTGAACAGACGGATTGCTGCAGGAGTTTAACCCCAATGCAGTGAAACCAGCCTGGGACAACGCACTCATTTATTTTCTGCTTCCTGTTTCAGGGATAATGGGAACCGTATGATTCAGTTGATGCTGCTGAAATCCCTCCTGCAGGTAGGATTCTGGACAATATTCCCTCCGTCCCACACACATTGTAAAATCCGAATGTTACTCAGTCATTCACACCAAAACCACCAAACATATAACTGGGCCCAACCAGCCTTACAGCTCCAGTACAAAATTCACAACGGAAACTCTCATAATGCACGGTTCCCTGTTATATGTCATGTTGTACCCGTCCTGGGAGTGTTTGATGGGGACAGTGTAGAGGGAGCTTTACTCTGTATCTAACCCCGTGCTGTACCTGTCCTGGGAGTGTTTGATGGGGACAGTGTAGAGGGAGCTTTACTCTATCTAACCCCGTGTTGTACCTGTCCTGGGAGTGTTTGATGGGGACAGTGTAGAGGCAGCTTTACTCTGTATCTAACCCCGTGCTGTACCTGTCCTGGGAGTGTTTGATGGGGACAGTGTAGAGGGAGCTTTACTCTATCTAACCCCGTGTTGTACCTGTCCTGGGAGTGTTTGATGGGGACAGTGTAGAGGCAGCTTTACTCTGTATCTAACCCCGTGCTGTACCTGTCCTGGGAGTGTTTGATAGGGACAGTGCAGAGGGAGCTTTACTCTGTATCTAACCCCGTGCTGTACCCGTCCTGGGAGTGTTTGATGGGGACAGTGTAGAGGGAGCTTTACTCTGTATCTAACCCCGTGCTGTACCCGTCCTGGGAGTGTTTGATGGGGACAGTGTAGAGGGAGCTTTACTCTGTATCTAACCCCGTGCTGTACCTGTCCTGGGAGTGTTTGATGGGGACAGTGTAGAGGGAGCTTTACTCTGCATCTAACCCCGTGCTGTACCTGTCCTGGGAGTGTTTGATGGGGACAGTGTAGAGGGAGCTTTACTCTGTATCCAACCCCGTGTTGTACCTGTCCTGGGAGTGTTTGATGGGGACAGTGTAGAGGGAGCTTTACTCTGTATCTAACCCCGTGCTGTACCTATCCTGGGAGTGTTTGATGGGGACAGTGTAGAGGAAGCTTTACTCTGTATCTAACCCCTTGCTGTATCTGTCCTGGGAGTGTTTGATGGGGACAGTGTAGAGGGAGCTTTACTCTGTATCTAACCCCGTGCTGTACCTGTCCTGGGAGTGTTTGATGGGGACAGTGTAGAGGGAGCTTTACTCTGTATCTAACCCCGTGCTGTACCTGTCCTGGGAGTGTTTGATGGGGACAGTGTAGAGGGAGCTTTACTCTCTATCTAACCCCGTGCTGTACCAGTCCTGGGAGTGTTTGATGGGGACAGTGTAGAGGGAGCTTTACTTTGTATCTAACCCGGTGCTGTACCTGTCCTGGGAGTGTTTGATGGGGACAGTGTAGAGGGAGCTTTACTCTGTATCTAACCCCGTGCTGTACCTGTCCTGGGAGTGTTTGATGGGGACAGTGTAGAGGAAGCTTTACTCTGTATCTAACCCCGTGCTGTACCTGTCCTGGGAATGTTTGATAGGGACAGTGCATGTCGGGAAGGGGGTAAGCATTCTGATCTGTCCTGGCGGATATCGCTCACCGGGACAAATTTGGGCTGAACTTTTGATTTAAAAATGAAAAGCTGAGTGTGTCAGTGGAAGGAGGTGAAAATGTTCTATTTGAGCTATTTTCAAGTATTTTATATTCCTCCTCTGAGGGTCCAATGAGAATTTGGTTGCAGTATTTCATTTTGTCTATTTCATTGACATTGCCCTAAGGTGACAATTGGATTCCAAAGCACTAACCTGTTGGCAACTCTGCCCACCTCCTTCCTGGAACCCCTCCTCTCTGCCTCATTAATGGAGGATGCTGAACTTCGCCTCCTCGTCATCGAGATCCTCCTCAGCCTGATCGATCGCCAAGGAAACAGACATAAGTTCTCTCACGTCAGGTATGTCCCAAGTGAAAGTATTGCATTGATAGAATGGTTACTGCACACGTCTGTTCTGTCTGTTCTGTCCTCATGATTTTGGATATATCTACAAATCTCCTTTCAAACATCTCTTCTCTCTGAGAACAAGCCCAATTTCTCAACCTATCCTTGTCACTGAAGTCCCTCATTCCCGGAGCCTTTCCTGTAAATCTTTCCTGAACCCCCTCCAGAATATTCACATTCTTCCTGAAGTGAGGTGCCCAGAATCAGACACAACATTCCAGTTGAGGCTAAAACAGGATTTTGGAAAGGTTCATCACATTTGCTCTGTACTCTGCCTCTATTTCTAAATGTGGAGATGCTGGCGTTGGACTGGGGTGAGCACAGTAAGAAGTCTTACAACACCAGGTTAAAGTCCAACAGGTTTGTTTCAAATCACTAGCTTCTAAAGTTCTATTTCTGAAGTTTAGGATTTGTGTGCCTTTTTAATCACTTTCTCAACCTGCCCTACACATAGAACATAGAACATTACAGCGCAGTACAGGCCCTTCGGCCCTCGATGTTGCGCCGTCCTGTGAAACCCCTCTAAAGCCCATCTACACTATTCCCTTATTGTCCATATGTCTATCCAATGACCATTTGAATGCGTTTAGTGTTGGCGAGTCCACTACTGTTGCAGGCAGGGCATTCCGCACCCTAACTACTCTCTGAGTAAAGAACCTACCTCTGACATCTGTCCTATATCTATCTCCCCTCAATTTAAAGCTATGTCCCCTTGTGCTAGACATCACCATCCGAGGAAAAAGGCTCTCAATGCCCACCCTATCTAATCCTCTGATCATCTTGTATGCCTCAATTAAGTCACCTCTTAATCTTCTTCTCTCTAACGAAAACAGCCTCAAGTCCCTCAGCCTTTCCTGATAAGATCTTCCCTCCATACCAGGCAACATCCTGTAAATCTCCTCTGCACCCTTTCCAATGCTTCCACATCCTTCCTATAATGCGGCGACCAGAATTGCACGCAATACTCCAAATGCGGCCGCACCAGAGTTTTGTATAACTGCAACATGACCTCATGGCTCCGAAACTCAATTCCTCTACCAATAAAAGCTAACACACCGTACGCCTTCTTAACAACACTCTCAACCTGGGTGGCAACTTTCAGGGATCTATGGACATGGACACTGAGATCTATCTGCTCATCCACACTACCAAGAATCTTACCATTAGCCCAGTGCTCTGTCTTCCTGTTATTCCTTTCAGAATGAATCACCTCACACTTTTCTGAATTCAACTCAATTTGCCACCTGTCAGCCCAGCCCTGCAGCTTTTTCTATGTCCCTCTGTAACTTGTAACATCCTTCTGCACTGTCCACAACTCCACCGACTTTAGTGTCATCTGCAAATTTACTCACCCATCCTTCTACGCCCTCCTCCAAGTCATTTATAAAAATGACAAACAACATTGGCCCCTAAACAGATCCTTGTGGTACACCACTAATAACAGGACTCCAGTCTGATCATTTCCAATCAACCACCACCCTTTGCCTTCTTACAGCGAGCCAATTTCTGATCCAAACTGCTAAATCACCCTGAATCCCATGCCTCCGTATTTTCTGCAATAGCCTACCGTGGGGAACCTTATCAAACGCTTTACTGAAATCCATATACACCACATCAACTGCTTTACCCTCTTCCACCTGTTTGGTCACCTTATCAAAGAACTCAATAAGGTTTGTGAGGCACGACCTACCCTTCACAAAACCGTTTTGACTATCCCTAATCAAATTATTCCTTTCTCGATGATTATACATCCGATCTCTTATAAACCTTTCCAAGACTTTGCCCACAACAGAAGTAAGGCTCACTGGTCTATAGTTACCGGGGTTGTCTCTACTCCCCATCTTGAACAAGGGGCAACATTTGCTATCCTCCAGTCTTCTGGCTGTAGACAATGATGACATAACGATCAAAGGCTCAGCAATCTCCTCCCTAGCTTCCCAGAGAATCCTAGGATAAATCCCATCCAGCCCAGGGGACTTTCACACTTTCCAGAATTGCTAACACCTCCTCCTTATGAATCTCAAGCCCTTCTAGTCTAGTAGCCTGTATCTCAGTATTCTCTTCGACAACATTGTCTTTTTCCTGTGTGAATACTGACGAAAAAATTCATTTAGCACCTCTCCTATCTCCTCGGACTCCACGCACAACTTCCCACTACTGTCCTTGACTGGCCCTACTCTTACCCTAGTCATTCTTTTATTCCTGACATACCTATAGAAAGCTTTAGGGTTATCCTTGATCCTACCTGCCAAAGACTTCTCATGTCCCCTCCTTACTCGTCTTAGCTCTCTCTTTAGGTCCTTCCTAGCTAACTTGTAACTCTTGAGCGCCCTAAATGAACCTTCACATATTATCTTTACATAAGCCTCCTTCTTCCTCTTGACAAGTGTTTCAACTACTTTAGTAACCCATGGTTCCCTCGCTCAACGACTTCCTCCCTGCCTGACAGGTACATGCTTATCAAGGTCACGCAGTAGCTGTTCCTTGAACAAGCTCCACATTTCCATTGTGTCCATCCCCTGCAGTTTTCCTCTCCATCCGATGCATCCTAAGTCTTGCCTCATCGCATCATAATTGCCTTTCGCCCAGATACAACTCTTTCCCTGCGGTATATACCTATCCCTTTTCATCGCTAAAGTAAACGTAACTGAATTGTGGTCACTATCACCAAAATGCTCCCCTACCTCCAAATCTAACACCTGTCCTGGTTCATTACCCAGTACCAAATCCAATATGGCCTCGCCTCTCGTTGGCCTGTCTACATACTGCGTCAGGAAACCCTCCTGCACACATTGGACAAAAACGGACCCATCTAAAGTCCTCAAACTATAGCGTATCCAATCAATATTTGGAAAGTTAAAGTCCCCCATAACAACTACCCTGTTATTTTCGCTCCTATCCAGAATTATCTTTGCCATCCTTTCCTCTACATCTCTGGAACTTTTCGGAGGCCTATAGAAAACTCCCAACAGGGTGACCTCTCCTTTCCTGTTTCTAACCTCAGCCCATACTACCTCAGCATTCGAGTCCTCATCAAAAGTCCTTTCTGCCACCGTAATAATGAAATGAAAATCGCTTATTGTCACGAGTAGGCTTCAATGAAGTTACTGTGAAAAGCCCCTAGTCGCCACATTCCGGCGCCTGTCCGCGGAGGCTGGTACGGGATAATACTGTCCTTGACTAACAATGCCACCTCTCCCCCTCTTTTACCACCTTCCCTGAGCTCACTGAAATATCTAAACCCCGGCACCTGCAACAACCATTCCTGTCCCTGCTCTATCTATGTCTCCGAAATGGCCACAACATCGATGCCCCAGGTACCAACCCATGCCGCAAGCTCACCCACCTTATTCCGGATGTTCCTGGCATTGAAGTAGACATACTTTAAACCACCTTCCTTCCTGCCGGTACACTCGTGCAACTTTGAAACCTTACTCATGACCTCACTACTCTCAACCTCCTGTATACTGGAGCTACAAATCAGGTTCCCTATCCCCTGCTGAATTAGTTTAAACCCTCCCGAAGAGCATTAGCAAACCTCCCCCCCAGGATATTGGTACCCCTCTAGTCCAGGTGTAGACCATCCCGTTTGTAGAGGTCCCACCTACCCCAGAATGAGCCCCAATTGTCCAGGAATCTGAAACCCTCCCTCCTGCACCATCCCTGTAGCCACGTGTTCAACTGCTCTCTCTCCCTATTCCCCGTCTCGCTAGCACGTGGCACGGGTAACAACCCAGAGATAATAACTCTGTCCTAGATCTAAGTTTCCACCCTAGCTCCCTGAATTCCTGTCTTACATCCCTATCCCTTCTCCTACCTATATCGTTGGTACCTATGTGGACCACGACTTGGGGCTGCCCAACTCCCCCTTAAGGATCCCGAAAACACGATCTGAGGCATCGCGGACCCTGGCACCCGGGAGGCAACACACCAACCACGAGTCTCTCTCGTTCCCACAGAATATCCTATCTATCCCCCTAACTATGGAGTCTCCAATGACTAATGTTCTACTCCTCTCCCCCTTCCCTTCTGAGCAACAGGGTCAGACTCTGTGCCAGAGACCTGTACCCCATGGCTGACCCCTGGTAAGTCCCCCCCCCCCCCCCCCAACAGTATCCAAAGCGGTATACTGGTTACTAAGGGGAACGACCACAGGGGATCCCTGTACTGACTGCTTCCTCCCAGCCCCTCTCACCGTCACCCATCTATCTTTATTCTTCGGAATAACTACATCCCTGATGTGGGACAGGCCCCTGGACAATGCTCCCGCCGAAAATCTGAAGGCCGCTTCTCCTGCAAGGTAAGTTTTTAAAAGTTAAACTTACCTTCCAGACAGGCCCCTATCTATGACCACCTCTGCCTCCCGAATGATCCGAAGTTCATCCAGCTCCAGCTCCAGTTCCCTAACACGGTTTCTGAGGAGCTGGAGATGGCTGCACTTCCCACAGATGAAATCAGCAGGGACACTGACGGCGTCCCTCACCTCAAACATTCTGCAGGAGGAGCATTGTACTGCCTTCCCTGCCATCCCCTCCAGATAAAACAAGAAAAAGAAAGGAAGAGCTTACCTGATATTCACTCAACCCCTTAGGTTAGAGGAGGTGGAAGGGTGGGGGACACTACAAGTGTAGTGTCTCGGGTTTAGCAACCGCCCAACATTCATACAGGTACTAACAAATCTTCCCAGATATCCCCACGGCCGACTTCCTGCAGCTCTAAAGGTAAGTTTTTAAAGGTTAAACTTACCTTCCCGACAGGCCCCTGGACACTGCTCCCGCCGAAAATCCCCCGGGGGTTCCTGCAAAAGTCGATGTTGTGACTTTTGACCTGAAACAACGTAATTTTTCATAAACCTCCTGAAAATGACAATGCTAATTTTTCAGCGAACAAACCCCATTGAGGATATCAGACCCTTCACTGTAATTACTACATTTCATTCATTTAAAGGCGCAAACAGGAAGCGTTATTCTTTAGCTCTGCCAATACGAATGCAAATGTTTCAGGGAATCAACAAGACTGATGTGGACCATATAATCTATCGCGATGCCTTTAGGAAAGAATTGCAAGTGAGTAAATTAATTTCAACTGGAGTAACAAAATGACTGAATGGGTCACCAATCATCCACAAAATTGTCCTTTTTATCAACCGCAGAGTCCTCCAACTCTATCCCCTCAGAGAAGTGAATAAAGATGCTATTTGAGAATTCAAGGCCAGTGCCAGATGTGCACAAGATTCATGAAACAGCGGGAAGAAGCACTGTTAGAAAACAGCATTTCATAGGATCTGCCACCTGAACTTGATGATAAATCATCAAATTCCACCATATTGTCATGTGACATTGAGATAGGAGTGCTTATGGATTACTCTGCATTGGAAATCTGAATGAAATATGAACTTTGAAAACCACGCAACTAGACAGCAAAAAACATTCTTGTAAAGCTGGCAGGCCATGAGAAGACACGGTCCACAATGATTCCATCTTGTGTGCAGATGAATGTTCGCAATACTTCAATACTTGAAGTTGTTCCCTCGACACTATGGTCTACATAACGAATAACGATCAAGAAAAATTGTAGTTCCAGTACCATCTCCTCGACAACCTCACTGTATAGTGCTACGATTCACGTTGGTACTATCATTGAATGGGAAAATGCCAGAATGGAACCCTGGCTCAACATGTTAGGGACAGGTTTCTCCGTTTCTGAGACTGTTGATGCTGGGGCAGAATTCGTGGAGTTCCACGACAGCAAAACTGGCGCCGCACCTCGACTGATTCTGCTACTATTAAGGGTCTAGCAACGGCACCACGTGGAACGCAATGGGAAACAGTGCAGGACTCGCTGGGTTTGCAATTGACACTTAGCCGCGTTTTTGGAGAATCCCGGCCTAAATTCTTCTCTCATTGTAAAGCTTTCCCTTAGCAGTTTGCATTCTGAAATCCAGTCCAGGTTTTGAAAATGACAATTTCAAGCAAAGTTTCCTCTCCACTTTTAATATTGAATCCAGTCCACCATTTCACACCAATCCCTTTAGGATTTCTTTGTCTTGATGGCTGTTCACAGTTGCTTTAACTCTTAACTCCCAAACTGTATTTAAATGACACCAAACATTTCACCTACCTCTGAAGTCTGCTGTCCCACTTTAAATCTTGTTACTGCAATTGTCTCTTTAACTCAGAACACTTTGTTTACTCTTTCTTGAATTCCTCTGAACAATACCTTGGCCTCTGTTCACTTGCCCCACACTTCTTCGGCAATCTTTCTGTCCCAATTCCCTGGTTCTCTGGACTATAACTTGTAGTTTAGGAAGCGTGCCTCTTTGCAGCTGCAGTTCGATCTAGTCTTTCGTCTTGCAGAGTTGAGAGATGTTCGCTCCCCGATCCTGTCTCCAATTCCTCTCAAATTACCTAAACTGAGACTTAAAAGCTGTTTACCTTACAAGGACCTCCAGTTGCTAAGCAATGGCTACATGCTTGTGCCATTTATTTACTCTTCATGCTTTAGCCCTCCTTAAGCATAATAGAAACACAGTTGGAACTGAAGCAATCCCCACACATAAATAATATAATATAATTGCGTATTGTCACAAGTGGGCTTCAATGAAGTTACTGTGAAAAGCCCCTCTTCACCACATTCCGACACCTATTTTGGGAGGCTGGTACGGGAATTGAACCCTCGCTTCTGCCTTGTTCTGCATTATAAGCCAGCTGTTTAGCCCACTGTGCTAAACCAGCCACATGCAAACACATTTGTCCAGCATGAATCTAACTAGAGGTTTTCCCCTTCCAGGCACAGAAACATTAAAACTATACCTATTTCTAATGTTTACCAATATAAAGATAAATCTCTGAAAGCTACCTTTGTTTTACTAACAATAGTTTTTTCCAATCTAAAAAGCACCATTGTGCCTCTGCACATGTGCACATCTGTCTATTTATGGCTGTGTGTCTTTATCTGTCTCTGATTGTCTCTGTGTTGTGTGTGTTCAAGATGTCTGTGTTTGCCTCAGCACCTCTGTGTGCCTGTGCTGTGTTTGCCTGTCGGTATCTGTGTGTCTGTGCTGTGTTTGCCTGTCGGTATCTGTGTGCCTGTGCTGTGTTTGCCTGTCGGTATCTGTGTGTCTGTGCTGTGTTTGCCTGTCGGTATCTGTGTGTCTGTGCTGTGTTTGCCTGTCGGTATCTGTGTGCCTGTGCTGTGTTTGCCTGTCGGTATCTGTGTGTCTGTGCTGTGTTTGCCTGTCGGTATCTGTGTGTCTGTGCTGTGTTTGCCTGTCGGTGTCTGTGTGTCTGTGCTGTGTTTGCCTGTCGGTATCTGTGTGTCTGTGCTGTGTTTGCCTGTCGGTATCTGTGTGCCTGTGCTGTGTTTGCCTGTCGGTATCTGTGTGCCTGTGCTGTGTTTGCCTGTCGGTATCTGTGTGCCTGTGCTGTGTTTGCCTGTCGGTATCTGTGTGCCTGTGCTGTGTTTGCCTGTCGGTATCTGTGTGCCTGTGCTGTGTTTGCCTGTCGGTATCTGTGTGTCCTGTGCTGTGTTTGCCTGTCGGTATCTGTGTGTCTGTGCTGTGTTTGCCTGTCGGTATCTGTGTGCCTGTGCTGTGTTTGCCTGTCGGTATCTGTGTGTCCTGTGCTGTGTTTGCCTGTCGGTATCTGTGTGCCTGTGCTGTGTTTGCCTGTCGGTATCTGTGTGTCTGTGCTGTGTTTGCCTGTCGGTATCTGTGTGCCTGTGCTGTGTTTGCCTGTCGGTATCTGTGTGCCTGTGCTGTGTTTGCCTGTCGGTATCTGTGTGCCTGTGCTGTGTTTGCCTGTCGGTATCTGTGTGCTGTGCTGTGTTTGCCTGTCGGTATCTGTGTGCCTGTGCTGTGTTTGCCTGTCGGTATCTGTGTGCCTGTGCTGTGTTTGCCTGTCGGTATCTGTGTGTCTGTGCTGTGTTTGCCTGTCGGTATCTGTGTGCCTGTGCTGTGTTTGCCTGTCGGTATCTGTGTGCCTGTGCTGTGTTTGCCTGTCGGTATCTGTGTGTCTGTGCTGTGTTTGCCTGTCGGTATCTGTGTGTCTGTGCTGTGTTTGCCTGTCGGTATCTGTGTGCCTGTGCTGTGTTTGCCTGTCGGTATCTGTGTGTCTGTGCTGTGTTTGCCTGTCGGTATCTGTGTGTCTGTGCTGTGTTTGCCTGTCGGTGTCTGTGTGTCTGTGCTGTGTTTGCCTGTCGGTATCTGTGTGTCTGTGCTGTGTTTGCCTGTCGGTATCTGTGTGCCTGTGCTGTGTTTGCCTGTCGGTATCTGTGTGCCTGTGCTGTGTTTGCCTGTCGGTATCTGTGTGCCTGTGCTGTGTTTGCCTGTCGGTATCTGTGTGCCTGTGCTGTGTTTGCCTGTCGGTATCTGTGTGCCTGTGCTGTGTTTGCCTGTCGGTATCTGTGTGTCTGTGCTGTGTTTGCCTGTCGGTATCTGTGTGCCTGTGCTGTGTTGCCTGTCGGTATCTGTGTGCCTGTGCTGTGTTTGCCTGTCGGTATCTGTGTGCCTGTGCTGTGTTTGCCTGTCGGTATCTGTGTGCCTGTGCTGTGTTTGCCTGTCGGTATCTGTGTGCCTGTGCTGTGTTTGCCTGTCGGTATCTGTGTGTCTGTGCTGTGTTTGCCTGTCGGTATCTGTGTGTCTGTGCTGTGTTTGCCTGTCGGTATCTGTGTGTCTGTGCTGTGTTTGCCTGTCGGTATCTGTGTGTCTGTGCTTGTGTTTGCCCTGTCGGTATCTGTGTGCCTGTGCTGTGTTTGCCTGTCGGTATCTGTGTGCCTGTGCTGTGTTTGCCTGTCGGTATCTGTGTGCCTGTGCTGTGTTTGCCTGTCGGTATCTGTGTGTCTGTGCTGTGTTTGCCTGTCGGTATCTGTGTGCCTGTGCTGTGTTTGCCTGTCGGTATCTGTGTGTCTGTGCTGTGTTTGCCTGTCGGTATCTGTGTGCCTGTGCTGTGTTTGCCTGTCGGTATCTGTGTGCCTGTGCTGTGTTTGCCTGTCGGTATCTGTGTGCCTGTGCTGTGTTTGCCTGTCGGTATCTGTGTGTCTGTGCTGTGTTTGCCTGTCGGTATCTGTGTGCCTGTGCTGTGTTTGCCTGTCGGTATCTGTGTGCCTGTGCTGTGTTTGCCTGTCGGTATCTGTGTGTCTGTGCTGTGTTTGCCTGTCGGTATCTGTGTGTCTGTGCTGTGTTTGCCTGTCGGTATCTGTGTGCCTGTGCTGTGTTTGCCTGTCGGTATCTGTGTGTCTGTGCTGTGTTTGCCTGTCGGTATCTGTGTGTCCTGTGCTGTGTTTGCCTGTCGGTATCTGTGTGCCTGTGCTGTGTTTGCCTGTCGGTATCTGTGTGTCTGTGCTGTGTTTGCCTGTCGGTATCTGTGTGTCTGTGCTGTGTTTGCCTGTCGGTATCTGTGTGCCTGTGCTGTGTTTGCCTGTCGGTATCTGTGTGCCTGTGCTGTGTTTGCCTGTCGGTATCTGTGTGTCTGTGCTGTGTTTGCCTGTCGGTATCTGTGTGTCTGTGCTGTGTTTGCCTGTCGGTATCTGTGTGCCTGTGCTGTGTTTGCCTGTCGGTATCTGTGTGCCTGTGCTGTGTTTGCCTGTCGGTATCTGTGTGTCTGTGCTGTGTTTGCCTGTCGGTATCTGTGTGCCTGTGCTGTGTTTGCCTGTCGGTATCTGTGTGCCTGTGCTGTGTTTGCCTGTCGGTATCTGTGTGTCTGTGCTGTGTTTGCCTGTCGGTATCTGTGTGTCTGTGCTGTGTTTGCCTGTCGGTATCTGTGTGCCTGTGCTGTGTTGCCTGTCGGTATCTGTGTGCCTGTGCTGTGTTTGCCTGTCGGTATCTGTGTGTCTGTGCTGTGTTTGCCTGTCGGTATCTGTGTGCCTGTGCTGTGTTTGCCTGTCGGTATCTGTGTGCCTGTGCTGTGTTTGCCTGTCGGTATCTGTGTGCCTGTGCTGTGTTTGCCTGTCGGTATCTGTGTGCCTGTGCTGTGTTTGCCTGTCGGTATCTGTGTGTCTGTGCTGTGTTTGCCTGTCGGTATCTGTGTGCCTGTGCTGTGTTTGCCTGTCGGTATCTGTGTGCCTGTGCTGTGTTAGCCTGTCGGTATCTGTGTGTCTGTGCTGTGTTTGCCTGTCGGTATCTGTGTGCCTGTGCTGTGTTTGCCTGTCGGTATCTGTGTGCCTGTGCTGTGTTTGCCTGTCGGTATCTGTGTGTCTGTGCTGTGTTTGCCTGTCGGTATCTGTGTGTCTGTGCTGTGTTTGCCTGTCGGTATCTGTGTGTCTGTGCTGTGTTTGCCTGTCGGTATCTGTGTGCCTGTGCTGTGTTTGCCTGTCGGTATCTGTGTGTCTGTGCTGTGTTTGCCTGTCGGTATCTGTGTTTGTGCTGTGTTTGCCTGTCGGTATCTGTGTGTCTGTGCTGTGTTTGCCTGTCGGTATCTGTGTGTCTGTGCTGTGTTTGCCTGTCGGTATCTGTGTGTCTGTGCTGTGTTTGCCTGTCGGTATCTGTGTGCCTGTGCTGTGTTTGCCTGTCGGTATCTGTGTGCCTGTGCTGTGTTTGCCTGTCGGTATCTGTGTGCCTGTGCTGTGTTTGCCTGTCGGTATCTGTGTGCCTGTGCTGTGTTTGCCTGTCGGTATCTGTGTGCCTGTGCTGTGTTTGCCTGTCGGTATCTGTGTGCCTGTGCTGTGTTTGCCTGTCGGTATCTATGTGCCTGTGCTGTGTTTGCCTGTCGGTATCTGTGTGTCTGTGCTGTGTTTGCCTGTCGGTATCTGTGTGTCTGTGCTGTGTTTGCCTGTCGGTATCTGTGTGCCTGTGCTGTGTTTGCCTGTCGGTATCTGTGTGCCTGTGCTGTGTTTGCCTGTCGGTATCTGTGTGCTGTGCTGTGTTTGCCTGTCGGTATCTGTGTGCCTGTGCTGTGTTTGCCTGTCGGTATCTGTGTGCCTGTGCTGTGTTTGCCTGTCGGTATCTGTGTGCCTGTGCTGTGTTTGCCTGTCGGTATCTGTGTGTCTGTGCTGTGTTTGCCTGTCGGTATCTGTGTGCCTGTGCTGTGTTTGCCTGTCGGTATCTGTGTGTCTGTGCTGTGTTTGCCTGTCGGTATCTGTGTGTCTGTGCTGTGTTTGCCTGTCGGTATCTGTGTGCCTGTGCTGTGTTTGCCTGTCGGTATCTGTGTGCCTGTGCTGTGTTTGCCTGTCGGTATCTGTGTGCCTGTGCTGTGTTTGCCTGTCGGTATCTGTGTGCCTGTGCTGTGTTTGCCTGTCGGTATCTGTGTGCCTGTGCTGTGTTTGCCTGTCGGTATCTGTGTGCCTGTGCTGTGTTTGCCTGTCGGTATCTGTGTGCCTGTGCTGTGTTTGCCTGTCGGTATCTGTGTGCCTGTGCTGTGTTTGCCTGTCGGTATCTGTGTGCCTGTGCTGTGTTTGCCTGTCGGTATCTGTGTGTCTGTGCTGTGTTTGCCTGTCGGTATCTGTGTGCCTGTGCTGTGTTTGCCTGTCGGTATCTGTGTGCTGTGCTGTGTTTGCCTGTCGGTATCTGTGTGTCTGTGCTGTGTTTGCCTGTCGGTATCTGTGTGCCTGTGCTGTGTTTGCCTGTCGGTATCTGTGTGCCTGTGCTGTGTTTGCCTGTCGGTATCTGTGTGCCTGTGCTGTGTTTGCCTGTCGGTATCTGTGTGTCTGTGCTGTGTTTGCCTGTCGGTATCTGTGTGCCTGTGCTGTGTTTGCCTGTCGGTATCTGTGTGTCTGTGCTGTGTTTGCCTGTCGGTATCTGTGTGTCTGTGCTGTGTTTGCCTGTCGGTATCTGTGTGTCTGTGCTGTGTTTGGCCTGTCGGTATCTGTGTGCCTGTGCTGTGTTTGCCTGTCGGTATCTGTGTGTCTGTGCTGTGTTTGCCTGTCGGTATCTGTGTGCTGTGCTGTGTTTGCCTGTCGGTATCTGTGTGTCTGTGCTGTGTTTGCCTGTCGGTATCTGTGTGCCTGTGCTGTGTTTGCCTGTCGGTATCTGTGTGCCTGTGCTGTGTTGCCTGTCGGTATCTGTGTGTCCTGTGCTGTGTTTGCCTGTCGGTATCTGTGTGCCTGTGCTGTGTTTGCCTGTCGGTATCTGTGTGCCTGTGCTGTGTTTGCCTGTCGGTATCTGTGTGTCTGTGCTGTGTTTGCCTGTCGGTATCTGTGTGCCTGTGCTGTGTTTGCCTGTCGGTATCTGTGTGCCTGTGCTGTGTTTGCCTGTCGGTATCTGTGTGCCTGTGCTGTGTTTGCCTGTCGGTATCTGTGTGTCTGTGCTGTGTTTGCCTGTCGGTATCTGTGTGCCTGTGCTGTGTTTGCCTGTCGGTATCTGTGTGCCTGTGCTGTGTTTGCCTGTCGGTATCTGTGTGCCTGTGCTGTGTTTGCCTGTCGGTATCTGTGTGCCTGTGCTGTGTTTGCCTGTCGGTATCTGTGTGCCTGTGCTGTGTTTGCCTGTCGGTATCTGTGTGTCTGTGCTGTGTTTGCCTGTCGGTATCTGTGTGCCTGTGCTGTGTTTGCCTGTCGGTATCTGTGTGTCTGTGCTGTGTTTGCCTGTCGGTATCTGTGTGCCTGTGCTGTGTTTGCCTGTCGGTATCTGTGTGTCTGTGCTGTGTTTGCCTGTCGGTATCTGTGTGCCTGTGCTGTGTTTGCCTGTCGGTATCTGTGTGCCTGTGCTGTGTTTGCCTGTCGGTATCTGTGTGAGTATTCTCAGACGGATGGTGTTTTGTCTTTCTCCTCAGTATTGTTTCAGATATCTCTCTCCTTATGCTGAAGGTTGACAAGTGTTCCCGACAGGATACTCTCTTCATGAAAAAGGTGAGTCCTCTTCTGATATTTACTGACTGTTAGAACCGGATTGTTCAACCTAAACTCCGCATTGCATTCAGTATGCACCTGCTATTGGGCTGAGATTAGGGAGAGCAATACAGGCTGACAAGCTGAGCGAGCAGGTATATCAAACCATTGGGAGGCAGTGATGTATTGTCATGATACTAGCAATCCAGAGAGGCAAGGCAAGAGCTGGGGTTTAAATGGCAGATGGTCAAATTTGATTTCAGTGGTTGTGGATAGCACAATTGCTTCACAGCTCCAGGGTCCCAGGTTCGATTCCCAGCTTGGGTCACTGTCTGTGCGGAGTCTGCACATCCCCCCCGTGTGTGCGTGGGTTTCCTCCGGGTGCTCCGGTTTCCTCCCACAGTCCAAAGATGTGCAGTTTAGGTGGATTGGCCTTGATAAATTGCCCTTTGTGTCCAAAATTGTATGATAATCTATGATTAACCTAGGACAAACGTTCGGCACAACATCGTGGGCCGAAGGGCCTGTTCTGTGCTGTATTTCTCTATATCCCTCTGTTCCTCAGTCTGTCCCTCCATATCCTTCTGTCCTCAGTCTGTCCCTCCATATCCCTCTGTCCTCAGTCTGGCCCTCCATATCACTCTGACCCTCAGTGCCTCCCTCCATATCCCTCTGTCCTCAGTGTCTCCCTCCATATCCCTCTGTCCCTCAGTGTCTCCCTCCATATCCCTCTGTCCCTCAGTGTCTCTCTCCATATCCCTCTGTCATCAGTGTCTCCCTCCATATCCCTCTGTCCCTCAGTGTCTCCCTCCATATCCCTCTGTCCTCAGTGTCTCCCTCCATATCCCTCTATCCTCAGTGTGTTCCCTCCATATCCCTCTGTCCTCAGTCCCTCCCTCCATATCCCTCTGTCCCTCAATGTCTCCCTCCATATCCCTCTGTCCTCAGTCTGTCCCTCCATATCCCTCTGTTCCTCAGTGTCTCCCTCCATATCCCTCTGTCCTCAGTGTCTCCCTCCATATCCCTCTGTCCTCAGACTCTCCCTCCATATCCCTCTGTCCCTCAGTGTTTCCCTCCATATCCCTCTGTCCTCAGACTCTCCCTCCATATCCCTCTGTCCCTCAGTGTCTCCCTCCATATCACTCTGTCCCTCAGTGTCTCCCTCCATATCCCTCTGTCCTCAGTGTCTCCCTCCATATCCCTCTGTTCCTCAGTGCCTCCCTCCATATCCCTCTATCCTCAGTGTGTTCCCTCCATATCCCTCTGTCCTCAGTCCCTCCCTCCATATCCCTCTGTCCCTCAGTGTCTCCCTCCATATCCCTCTATCCTCAGTGTGTTCCCTCCATATCCCTCTGTCCTCAGTCTGTCCCTCCATATCCCTCTGTTCCTCAGTGCCTCCCTCCATATCCCTCTGTCCTCAGTGTCTCCCTCCATATCCCTCTGTTCCTCAGTGCCTCCCTCCATATCCCTCTGTCCTCAGTGTCTCCCTCCATATCCCTCTGTTCCTCAGTGTCTCCCTCCATATCCCTCTGTCCCTCAGTGTCTCCCTCCATATCCCTCTGTCCTCAGTGTCTCCCTCCATATCCCTCTGTCCCTCAGTGTCTCCCTCCATATCCCTCTGTCCCTGAGTGTCTCACTCCATATCCCTCTGTCCTCAGTGTCTCCCTCCATATACCTCTGTTCCTCAGTCACTCTCTCCCTATCCCTCTGTACCTCAGTGTTTACCTCCATATGCCACTCTCCCTCAAAGTGTCCCTCCATATCTCTCTGATTTATGAATGACGAGTTTACAAACTAGCATTGTTTGTTATGTGTGTTTATCTGGTCGCTGCTTCCCTGTGCCATTGTTCCTGGTTTTCGAATGATCTCAGTGAGAGACGGGTGAATCCTATTGGAAATTCTACTCTTTCTCTGGTCAATACTGACCATTTTGATGAGTGTTGATATATTTTTTGCAGCACTCACAGACTTTGTACAGATACATCTATATGAGCTGTAAACAGGAGAATAACTCACACATCCACTACGACGCACTCTATGCCATGCTTGCCCTCATCAGCGTGGAGCTGGCCAATGAGGAGGTGGTTGTTGATCTTATTCGGGTGGTATTAGCTCTCCAGGTATGTGCTGTGTTCTTTAATAAAGTGCTGAATCTGCATCTTTCATATCTTTGTTCCATCTGTTGTTTCTGTGCAATTATATGGCCTCCATCTGAAACCATTTTGATTCTCTGCAGCTGCTTTCCGTAGCTGATTGTTGATGATCCTGTTTCAGTCTTTCTCTATAACTGAGTGTTCGATAGGACATTGCCCGCTCTCCATTCCTCGTCCTGTAGCAAAGGCCTTTTTCTCTCCTCATCAAGCTCCTCACATTGTGCAGGTCGTCCAGACATTATATACAGGTGGAGGCTGACTGTGCCCTCACAGTGGGTGGCAATGCAGAGGCTGACTGTGCCCTTACAGTGGGTGGCAATGCAGAGGCTGAATGTGCCCTCACAGTGGGTGGCAATCCAGAGGCTGAGTGTGCCCTCACAGTGGGTGGCAATGCAGAGGCTGAATGTGCCCTCACAGTGGGTGGCAATCCAGAGGCTGAATGTGCCCTCACTGTGGGTGGCAATCCAGAGGCTGAGTGTGCCCTCACAGTGGGTGGCAATCCAGAGGCTGACTGTGCCCTCACAGTGGGTGGCAATGCAGAGGCTGAATGTGCCCTCACAGTGGGTGGCAATCCAGAGGCTGAGTGTGCCCTCACAGTGGGTGGCAATCCAGAGGCTGAGTGTGCCCTCACAGTGGGTGGCAATCCAGAGGCTGAATGTGCCCTCACAGTGGGTGGCAATCCAGAGGCTGACTGTGCCCTCACAGTGGGTGGCAATGCAGAGGCTGAGTGTGCCCTCACAGTGGGTGGCAATGCAGAGGCTGAATGTGTCCTCACAGTGGGTGGCAATGCAGAGGCTGACTGTGCCTTCACAGTGGGTGGCAATGCAGAGGCTGAATGTGCCCTCACAGTGGGTGGCAATGCAGAGGCTGAGTGTGCCCTTACAGTGGGTGGCAATGCAGAGGCTGAGTGTGCCCTTACAGTGGGTGGCAATCCAGAGGCTGAGTGTGCCCTTACAGTGGGTGGCAATCCAGAGGCTGAATGTGCCCTCACAGTGGGTGGCAATGCAGAGGCTGAGTGTGCCCTTACAGTGGGTGGCAATGCAGAGGCTGAGTGTGCCCTCACAGTGGGTGGCAATCCAGAGGCTGAGTGTGCCCTTACAGTGGATGGCATTTATCTGCAACTGGCTCCAAGCTGATCCAGAGCTTGCAAATGGAGACACTTCCTCTCCAACAGTGACTGTGAGGTATTTACAGATGTGGATGGTGCCATTACAGTAATTGTAGGTAAACCAGCTGTGGCAATTGCAAGTCTGTTTGCTGTACCATCTTCCAGCAATGCCTGTTGAACCATGAGATACATCAGCTTTGGAGAAAGCACAGGAAAATAAATCCTTCAAATACATTTCCAAAAAATGTTGAACACCAGTAGAATATCATAATCTGAAACAAAACTATGTTGAAAAGTTGCAAACTCAGAATAGGCCATAAAACTGGCTACAATTGACGACGTCTATTCCACATGATGCTTCCTTTCATTTCTAAATAAAAAGAGTGAGTGTGCGGCTAAGACCCGACCACGTTGATGCGAAGGAGATTCTTCATTTTATTCAAGACTTCAAAAGTATGAAAATGAAAGAATGTCAATTTTTAGACTATAATACAAATGATTGGAAATATATCGGCCGTTCCTTCACTGTCGCTGGGGCAACATCCTGGAACTCCCTCCCTAACAGCACAGTGGGTATACCTACAACTCAGGGACTGCAGCGGTTCAGGAAGGCAACTCACCCCCACCTTCTGAAGGACAGTTAGTGATGGGCAATAAATGCTGGTCTAACCAGCGACACCCCCATCCCGGAAATTAATTTTTTAAATGTAGATCTGGCTTTCTGGAGCAACCGGGGTTAGTTAAACTATGTTAACGTGGACTAGGTTCAGAGTATTCACTAAGAATCTGGGTGCAATCTGATGGCAGTGAGACAGCAGTGCTAACCACTGTGCCACCGTGCTGCCCTGGCGCTGTGAGGCAGCAGTGCTAATCACCGTGCCGACCTGGGGCTGTGAGGCAGCAGTGCTAATCACCGTGCCGCCCTGGCGCTGTGAGGCAGCAGTGCTAATCACCGTGCTGCCCTGGGGCTGTGAGGCAGCAGTGCTAATCACCGTGCCGACCTGGGGCTGTGAGGCAGCAGTGCTAATCACCGTGCCGACCTGGGGCTGTGAGGCAGCAGTGCTAATCACCGTGCTGCCCTGGGCTGTGAGGCAGCAGTGCTAATCACCGTGCTGACCTGGGGCTGTGAGGCAGCAGTGCTAATCACCGTGCTGCCCTGGGGCTGTGAGGCAGCAGTGCTAATCACCGTGCTGCCCTGGGGCTGTGAGGCAGCAGTGCTAATCACCGTGCCGCCCTGGGGCTGTGAGGCAGCAGTGCTAATCACCGTGCCGCCCTGGGCTGTGAGGCAGCAGTGCTAATCACCGTGCCGCCCTGGCGCTGTGAGGCAGCAGTGCTAATCACCGTGCCGACCTGGGGCTGTGAGGCAGCAGTGCTAATCACCGTGCCGCCCTGGGACTGTGAGGCAGCAGTGCTAATCACCTGTGCTACCCTGGGGCTGTGGAGCAGCAGTGCTAATCACCGTGCTGCCCTGGGGCTGTGAGGCAGCAGTGCTAATCGCCGTGCCGCCCTGGGGCTGTGAGGCAGCAGTGCTAATCACCGTGCTGCCCTGGCACAGTGAGGCAGCAGTGCTAATCACCGTGCTGCCCTGGGCACAGTGAGGCAGCAGTGCTAATCACCGTGCTGCCCTGGCCTGTGAGGCAGCAGTGCTAATCACTGTGCTGCCCTGGGGCTGTGAGGCAGCAGTGCTAATCACCGTGCCGACCTGGGGCTGTGAGGCAGCAGTGCTAATCACCGTGCTGCCCTGGGGCTGTGAGGCAGCAGTGCTAATCACCGTGCTGCCCTGGGGCTGTGAGGCAGCAGTGCTAATCACCTGTGCTGCCCTGGGCTGTGAGGCAGCAGTGCTAATCACTGTGCTGCCCTGGGGCTGTGAGGCAGCAGTGCTAATCACCGTGCCGCCCTGGGGCTGTGAGGCAGCAGTGCTAATCACCGTGCTGCCCTGGGGCTGTGAGGCAGCAGTGCTAATCACCGTGCCGCCCTGGGGCTGTGAGGCAGCAGTGCTAATCACCGTGCTGCCCTGGGGCTGTGAGGCAGCAGTGCTAATCACCGTGCTGCCCTGGGGCTGTGGGGCAGCAGTGCTAATCACCGTGCTGCCCTGGGGCTGTGGGGCAGCAGTGCTAATCACCGTGCTGCCCTGGGGCTGTGAGGCAGCAGTGCTAATCACCGTGCTGCCCTGGGGCTGTGAGGCAGCAGTGCTAATCACCGTGCTGCCCTGGGGCTGTGAGGCAGCAGTGCTAATCACTGTGCTGCCCTGGGGCTGTGAGGCAGCAGTGCTAATCACCGTGCTGCCCTGGCCCCCGGCACAGTGAGGCAGCAGTGCTAATCACCGTGCTGCCCTGGCCCCCGGCACAGTGAGGCAGCAGTGCTAATCACCGTGCTGCCCTGGCCCCCGGCACAGTGAGGCAGCAGTGCTAATCACCGTGCTGCCCTGGGGCACAGTGAGGCAGCAGTGCTAATCACCGTGCTGCCCTGGGCTGTGAGGCAGCAGTGCTAATCACCGTGCTGCCCTGGGGCTGTGAGGCAGCAGTGCTAATCACCGTGCCGCCCTGGGGCTGTGAGGCAGCAGTGCTAATCACCGTGCTGCCCTGGGGCTGTGAGGCAGCAGTGCTAATCACCGTGCTGCCCTGGGGCTGTGAGGCAGCAGTGCTAATCACCGTGCCAGCCCTGGGGCTGTGAGGCAGCAGTGCTAATCACCGTGCTGCCCTGGGGCTGTGAGGCAGCAGTGCTAATCACCGTGCTGCCCTGGGGCTGTGAGGCAGCAGTGCTAATCACCGTGCTGCCCTGGCTGTGAGGCAGCAGTGCTAATCACCGTGCTGCCCTGGGGCTGTGAGGCAGCAGTGCTAATCACCGTGCTGCCCTGGGGCTGTGAGGCAGCAGTGCTAATCACCGTGCTGCCCTGGGCTGTGAGGCAGCAGTGCTAATCACCTGTGCTGCCCTGGGGCTGTGAGGCAGCAGTGCTAATCACCGTGCTGCCCTGGGGCTGTGAGGCAGCAGTGCTAATCACCGTGCTGCCCTGGGGCTGTGAGGCAGCAGTGCTAATCACCGTGCTGCCCTGGGGCTGTGAGGCAGCAGTGCTAATCACCGTGCCGACCTGGCGCTGTGAGGCAGCAGTGCTAATCACCGTGCCGCCCTGGCGCTGTGAGGCAGCAGTGCTAATCACCGTGCCGCCCTGGCGCTGTGAGGCAGCAGTGCTAATCACCGTGCTGCCCTGGGGCTGTGAGGCAGCAGTGCTAATCACCCTGTTGTCCTCAGTGCTAATCACCGTGCTGCCTGGGAGGCAGCAGTGCTAATCACCGTGCTGCCCTGGGGCTGTGAGGCAGCAGTGCTAATCACCGTGCTGCCCTGGGGCTGTGAGGCAGCAGTGCTAATCACCGTGCTGCCCTGGGCTGTGAGGCAGCAGTGCTAATCACCGTGCTGCCCTGGGGCTGTGAGGCAGCAGTGCTAATCACCGTGCTGCCCTGGGGCTGTGAGGCAGCAGTGCTAATCACCGTGCTGCCCTGGCGCTGTGAGGCAGCAGTGCTAATCACCGTGCCGCCCTGGCTGTGAGGCAGCAGTGCTAATCACCGTGCCGACCTGGGGCTGTGGGGCAGCAGTGCTAATCACCGTGCTGCCCTGGCGCTGTGAGGCAGCAGTGCTAATCACCGTGCTGCCCTGGCTGTGAGGCAGCAGTGCTAATCACCGTGCCGACCTGGGCTGTGGGCAGCATGCTAATCACCGCCGACCGGGCTGTGAGGCAGCAGTGCTAATCACCGTGCCGCTCTGGCTGTGAGGCAGCAGTGCTAATCACCGTGCCGACCTGGGGCTGTGAGGCAGCAGTGCTAATCACCGTGCCGCCCTGGGGCTGTGGGCAGCAGTGCTAATCACCGGCCAACCTGGGGCTGTGAGGCAGCAGTGCTAATCACCGTGCCGACCTGGGGCTGTGAGGCAGCAGTGCTAATCACTGTGCTGCCCTGGGGCTGTGGGCAGCAGTGCTAATCACTGTGCTGCCCTGGGGCTGTGGGGCAGCAGTGCTAATCACCGTGCCGACCTGACGCTGTGAGGCAGCAGTGCTAATCACCGTGCTGCCCTGGGGCTGTGAGGCATCAGTGCTAATCACCGTGCTGCCTGGGGCTGTGAGGCAGCAGTGCTAATCACCGTGCTGCCCTGGGGCTGTGAGGCAGCAGTGCTAATCACCGTGCTGCCCTGGGGCTGTGAGGCAGCAGTGCTAATCACCGTGCTGCCCTGGGGCTGTGAGGCAGCAGTGCTAATCACCGTGCCTGCCCTGGGGCTGTGAGGCAGCAGTGCTAATCACCGTGCTGCCCTGGGCTGTGAGGCAGCAGTGCTAATCACCGTGCTGCCCTGGGGCTGTGAGGCAGCAGTGCTAATCACCGTGCTGCCCTGGGGCTGTGAGGCAGCAGTGCTAATCACCGTGCCGACCTGGGGCTGTGAGGCAGCAGTGCTAATCACCGTGCTGCCCTGGGGCTGTGAGGCAGCAGTGCTAATCACCGTGCCGCCTGGGGCTGTGAGGCAGCAGTGCTAATCACCGTGCTGCCCTGGGGCTGTGAGGCAGCAGTGCTAATCACCGTGCCGACCTGGGGCTGTGAGGCAGCAGTGCTAATCACCGTGCTGCCCTGGGCCCCGGCACAGTGAGGCAGCAGTGCTAATCACCGTGCTGCCCTGGGCTGTGAGGCAGCAGTGCTAATCACCGTGCCGCCCTGGGGCTGTGAGGCAGCAGTGCTAATCACCGTGCCGCCCTGGGGCTGTGAGGCAGCAGTGCTAATCACCGTGCTGCCCTGGGGCTGTGAGGCAGCAGTGCTAATCACCGTGCTGCCCTGGGGCTGTGAGGCAGCAGTGCTAATCACCGTGCTGCCCTGGGGCTGTGAGGCAGCAGTGCTAATCACCGTGCCGCCCTGGGGCTGTGAGGCAGCAGTGCTAATCACCGTGCCTGCCCTGGGGCTGTGAGGCAGCAGTGCTAATCACCG